>NW_010360515.1:0-454 GCF_000414095.1 Morus notabilis
AGTCCAGATCCTAGCTCGCGAGGAGAAAACCTTAAGGAATAAAGTAATTTTTCAGGTTAAAGTCTTGTAGTGAAATCATAATATTGAGGAAGCTACTGGAGAACGTGAAAAGAATACGAGGAAAAGCTACCCCGAGTTGTTCTAATTTTCGGGACGAAAATTTCTTAAGGGGGGTAGATTGTAATGACTGAGAAAATTTCAGACCTTAAATAATACAATTCATGTATTTTTAAGCCAAGGATTTTCTTAGAAAATATTATGTTATATTGTGAATGGAGGATTTATGGAATTAATAAATGTATTCCTAAATTCTATAGCAAATTTCATGTTAAGTTCATGTTTCAATCAAGTAAATTCGATCGTAAATTCGATCGATAAATCCTCGCCATATTTTAAGGCAGAATCATTTTCAGTACAAGTATAGCTTGAGAATCTTAATTTCAAGAATCTCTAA
>NW_010360516.1:0-1803 GCF_000414095.1 Morus notabilis
CCGTATCTATGAATCTTGATTTCTCCATCCATATGTCATACACCCAACATATAAGTATATTAACCATCAATTATCAGTGTCTCACCTATAGTGGATCAAAGTGCATGAGTCATGGATGCGAAATCAAGTATCCATTTCAGGATTAAGATTAATGAAGGATGATAATCAAAGCGTCATTGATTCTTATAAACGGAATTATTAAACCGAATCAATTAACATTTTAGGTCCAGTCCAATGTCATACCTCAATAATGGTATACATCAAGGTTTCTACTCGGAACCGATCCGATGGTCAAGACAAACCATCCCTCTAAGGAAGTAGACAACCTTTACAATCTTAACATGAATAAGATCCCCAAATCTTATTCCATCGATTGCGGACCTTTTATTTAGACTGTTATCGAATTATCATGTCTTCTATGTATACCCCGTATACAACGGTAATCCGATATGTTACCAACAACCTAGGAGTATTTATGTTTGCTCAATTAATCATACATTCAACAAATGAAAGTAAATAGGACACCACTTAATAAACATGAATAACCTCTTTTATTAATATCAAAATGTCAATCTACAGAAAATCCCTAGAATCGATTTTCTATCCTTAGGGCACATATAGATCCCAACAAAGAATACGGCGCCGCCAACTGGTTGGCTGTCAAATTTTTAGCCAAAGAAAGTTTCCTTGGTAAGGATGTGGGTGTTTTGGTTGGTTTCATGGCTATTGAAGTTGGGATTTGGTGATATGGATGGAGGTGGATGTCGATCATCCTATTGCATTTACAGGGTCCGTTGGTACTGTGACAACCATGCTCTCTTGATGTCTCAAGTCCGTTGATGTCTCATTGAGGCGGATCTGACGATGGGGAACGTGAGGGCAGTTGTGCTCAGCTGCAGATGTGGCGCAATAGATGTTTTCACCTGAGTAAGGCATGTGGGGGCCCTGATGCTTCATCAGCTTGGTGATCTTTATACCCAGGGTGTTGTGCCTCCTGTGATAGTGCACATCTTAAGGTTGGTAGAAGGCGATGGCGGCGCGTAGATCTCATACGCTGGCGAATGGCTTATTTTTCTCTGATGCTCTTGGTCCTCTGTTAGTTTGCTTTCATTGATTTTGAGGGTCGTGATGGTCGAATTGTCACCATTTGTTCTCTCTGTGGTGTTAAGATTTTCTTTTTAATTTAGGTTTTTTTTATTGTTTTTGTGTTTGGTATGTAATAAAGGTGATGTTGCTTTCACCTTTTTTTAAGTATTGGATGCGAGAGCGTGTCCGACTTGTCTTGTAATAATAGAGGTAGTTTTCCTACCATCATGTTTTCTTTGTGTCCAACTAGATTTGTATCTATGTCATGTCGTTTATGTCCCCATTATTTGCAGTTTGGTCTTGGTCAACTGGTTTAATACATTGACCATAGTGTCCCTTCTAACGAGTTTCTCACACTCAAATTTTATATGTCGAGTGAGCCTTTCCTCATTGGGTCTTGGTACTTTTATTTGTGCCATATTCTTTATATGTTCTTATTGGTGGTTCCAATCAATTGTCAGTATCAAATTTCCTTGTAACGAATGGCCATCTACAATTAATTTTGTGTCTGTAGTTTGTCATTTTCCTTTAAAAAAAATAAATAGCTCAAGTTTCTTCCCCTACTAATAACACAAAACTAGTATTCTTCGATCATTTTCAATGCAAAGTCAAACATAGATATGTTAGTTTGATTTGTGCTTTAATACATAATGTCATTTCAAATGTTATATTTACCTTTTGTCATTATCATTATTAAGCTTTGAAAGTTGTAAAAAA
>NW_010360517.1:0-3846 GCF_000414095.1 Morus notabilis
ATTACCAATAGCCCCTAAAAAGTCTATCAAGTGCTTTGATTAATAATGAAACTTACTAGGCTATTTATAGAGTTTAGAAAGTTATATTCCCACAACAATTAGGTTTTCCAAAGTCAAAATCGCGTAATAATTCAATTTGAGTCAGTTTTCCACGTTAGCAGTACTAAGCGGTTTAACTGGTGCTAGTGTTTTTATAAACCCACCAGTCAACCAGCCTTCGTCACAGGTCGATCGGTACTGATGAGATTTCTTGTTTTCTCAATTTATTGAATATGAAAAACTTGCATAGGGCCTCGGTTTTAATTCATATAACCCAATATAGCAGTCATCTGATTAAAATAGTCATGTAATAGTTTTTCCATATTAATTAAAACTAAAAACAATAATTCAATCAACTTAACTTGAATTAATTCAACAATTAATTCAATCAATAAATTACTCACGAATTAATCACCAATATCATACCTAGCTGTAAACCTATACAAAAATAACATAAGTTACAATATGTTGGAAATATATCATATCGTTATAGGAAAGTATATGAGCTAGCAAAGAGACTCGATGAACATATATAAATCAAGCTCCTATAATCACGATAGTACTTGTTCACCGACAAGTTAATCACATAATTATAAACTCTAGTGTTATTCCATTAAAAGCCTAGAGCTGCACTTTCAATCTATACAGTATATTTACAAAGCTCCAATTAGCTCTCGTGCATTACTTATTACATTAGTGTATCATTCCCATTAGATATCCATAATCAACTTGAGGTCAAGTTTCGGTTTACTTTTCCGATTTTATTTATCTTATGTTCTATTACTACTCACTCGGAGAAACCACCATTCATAACAGTTCAAATAGTAAATCATTAGATAACACAAAGTACTCTAATGACCAAGCACTCGTATTTTCCAATCCACAGATAATGCCATAAGAGGACATCATTGACTTTTTATAAGAGCTATGGAGTCTCTATCTATGAATAATAAAACTACGCATATAAGAGTCATATCTCCAACGTACTGGTATGCGTACCTTTTACATAATAGATTGTCACTCTTTGTACATTAAAATATACAAGTCAAGCATACGAGCTTATTATTCATCTCATGATTAAGATGATCACACATAATTTGTTAAAAGTGAATTATTTTATTCAAATAGAATTATTAATTAAAACAATTCAACTTTGGTCTAATCCAATATAGATTCTACCACTAGGAACTATATTGATGTCTTTACCCATGGAGTCCCCCTCAGATGACCAAGAGAAAACCATCTTCGTCTCCATTAGGAAGTAGACAATATAACAATCTTAAGATGAATAAAACACCCAACTTTACTTCCTCGATTGCGGATCTTATATTTAGACTATCATCTTTAGATTCATGTTTTCTCCATGTTCTTGAAAGGGTAATTAGGCTGGGTGGCGCTTTTTTACCACCTATTTCATAAGTGGCCGATCTTTTTTTATTTTACAAAAATGGCCGTTTGGTTTATATCAGTCAATCATTAATTGACAGATGCACCACAATCAATCAATGTTTGGCTGATGCATTATTAATTTATGAATGTTTTATCATTAATAAATATGTAATTAGTTAATTAAAATTGATTAATTACTAATTATTTTGGCTAATTATTAACTAATGTTAATTATGTTAGCGTTTATGCCCTTAGGAATAAATGTAACAATATTCTTTAAGATATTTTGACTATTAATAAAGATTTATTTATTTCATATATCCATGTATTGTCCTCTTTATGTTCATATTAGTTGAATGTATGATACGCAAACTGAAAGTCTGAGACTGTCATTCTAAATCTTCAGGTCATGCATGTAATGAGAAGAACATGTGGAAGACATGAATCTAAAGATGATAGTCTAAATCATATGATCTACAATCAAGGGAATAAAGTTGGGCGCTTTATTCATGTTAACATTGTTATGTTGTCTACTTCCTAACGGAGACGGTTTGTCTTGGTCGTCGGATGTGGGACTCCATGGGTAGAGACATTTATATAGTTTCTAATGGTGAAATCGATATAGGGTCAGACCAAAGTTGAACTATTTTAATTAATAATTCCATTTGAATAAAGCAATTTCCTTTTGACGAATTATATGTTATCATCTTAATCCTGATATGGATAATGAACCCGTATGCTTGACATGTATCCGTTGATGTACCAAAAGGAGACAACCTGACATTAT
Organism: Morus notabilis; assembly: GCF_000414095.1. Lineage (NCBI taxonomy): Eukaryota > Viridiplantae > Streptophyta > Magnoliopsida > Rosales > Moraceae > Morus > Morus notabilis. Next base: position 2,216 of record NW_010360517.1, read on the forward strand.
GTAAAAGTACGCTTACCGGTACATTGGGGGTATGACTCGTGTATGCGTAGATTCGTTATTCATAGATAGTGAAATCTATAGCTCCTACAAAGAGTCAATGATATCCTCTTATGCATTATATGTGGATTAGAGAATACGAGCGCTTGCCCATTAGACTACTCTGTGTTATCTAATGGCTTACTATTTGTAATGGTACGAATAGTGGTTTTCCGATAGTGTGATAATGGAACATAAGATAAATGTAATTGGGAAGGTAAAATGGAACTTGACCTCAAGTCGAATAGTGGTTTTCCGATGGTGTGATAATGGAACATAAGACTATTATATGACTATTTTAATCAAGCAATTTTTCTATTGGGTTGCTTGAATCAAAATTGAGGCTCTATGTAAGTTTTTCGTGTTGGAAAACTAGGAAAACAAGTTTTGCTAGTTCAGACAGGTCGAGTGGTCGGGTAGACTGGTTCATGAAGACAGGTCGACCGGTGAGTTATAACGTCTCTGTCACTGGTCAACTGGTTGTAATGTGTAGCGAGTGCTGACGTGGTGAAACTAACTCTGTAAGCGAGATAAACTTTAGGAAACCTAATTGTTATGGAAATATGACTTCCTAAATACTATAAATAGCCTATTAAGTCACATTATTCATTAGATTACTTGAGAGACTTTTTGGAGGCTATTGACAAAAGATTCCTGAGAGGAAAAATTGTTTAATTCTCAAGAATAATTTTTTCTTTGGCTCTCTTGTGGTTGGAAGGAGTTCAAGAATACCAAGAGGAGATTGAATGACGTGTGCCCATCCGCACTCCAATCATGAAAACGAGAATAGCAAAGAAGACCAGTTGGTTGAGGCTCTTCCGGTTGCTGTTTGGAACGCTTTGATCTGTCAGACGTGCAGTTTTTTAAATCTCGAAAGGTATGATTTAGATCTTTATTATTTATGTTATATAGCATCATGAACATGTTCTTGATTGGCTTTGGCATTGATTTAAATTTTTAAAATTCCGCTGCGCACTCGATGTTGTATTATCCAACAATTGGTATTAGCCATGGTTATTTGTTCATGATTATGTACATAGATTTGTGATCTAAAAATATCTCCTTTATGCTTGAATTAATATTTTAGAGAGATGGCACTCTAGGGTTTCTATATTTTTGTTATCATGAATATATGGTGAATGGATAATTAAATAATTATTATTGATTCTTATTTATAAATTATCAATGTTTTTTGATTATTTAATTTTTACCGGTTATGGTTCGTTAGAGTTTAGAATAGTTGTATAGGAATTTGTTCTTTGCAATGTAATTAGATATACGGCCTATCATCGCCGTTAGGGTTTATTTTATTTTCTTTAGTAGAAATTTTATAAATCGAAAACGGTATAGGAATTTTCATGTAAAAATTATTGGAGGAGATTTATCATGGATCTTGAAGAAGGATCTTGAAGATGAAGGATGTAAAGGTATCTAATTTTTCTTGGTTTATAAAATTATTTTGTGTTTTTGAATAAATTGAAAAACTGTTATGATTTCTGTTTTTTCAGATTTTGGTGACAATTTTTTGAAATTGTTAAAATTCTGAAAAATTTAGAAAATCTGGGTTACTATCGCACAGACACCGGTCGACCTCT
>NW_010360517.1:4029-20217 GCF_000414095.1 Morus notabilis
CGATTATTCTTAGTAATCTTTATTTTTTTTCTTTTCTCTAGGACGAAACCATAATATTACGGTTATTATTATTAGGCTTATTGTCTAGCTTAATTGCTTTGTATGATTGCATATAATATGATTTGTTATATATGTGATAACATATCATGTAGAATAGGGAGTGCCGCTCATTAAAACTGTTAATGCATATTTTTAACATAAAACCTTATTTTCAAAAAGATTGAGTGGGTGAGGGTTTTTGAAGAAAAGACCCATGGTCGTTGGTCCTCATGTAACACATAATGATACCGACCCCTAGGAAGGGATTCATTATGTACCGGTGTGGATCTCCAAGAGGATAATTTATTTGAACATATTTTATGGTTGTACACCCCTAGGTGACAATTATAAAATATGGATCAAATAGTTGAAATGATGGTTATACACTCAAGACTAATTTAATTATTAATCTCTCTTAGGAGCTCTGTTAATTAAATTAATGGACAAAGAAAACGATGATCAATATGTACTGTACAGAGATTGATCCGGATGGTATATATTGATCGGAGGGGAACCTTGTTCCAAATTAAATTTGCATGATCTCCCCTAGGAGACTTACAAAATTTTGAGTTGGGAATTATCGTTGTAAGGTTGTAATTTTTTCAAAGTTTTGACACACACACATATTGGTTACATTATAATATGTATATATGTTTGATTACTAAATATTTATATAAGTTTGCTTATACTAGATATATGAATGCTTATTGTAGATCAAAATGTCTGCTAGCGCATTATCATCGATACTTAATAAACACACTTTAACTGGTGAGAACTTTACCGATTGGAAAAGGAACCTAAAGATCGTCCTAACCTTTGAGAAACTAAGTTTCGTACTGAATACACCTTGTCCTCGCCACCTGTTGATGCTCCTAATGAGATTTTGCTAGCATATTAACGCCGAAAGAACTCTGACGATATGGCTCGCTGTTATATGATGGCGAGCATGTCCACTGTGCTTCAAGTACAACATGAAGATTACATAACTGCTCGTCAGATTATGGATAATCTTGAGGACATGTTCGGCAGCCAAGCCGCTGAAAAATGTCGGGAAGCCCTAAGTAATCTCATTAATTGCAGACAGAAGGCTGGGTCTTCCGTAAAGGAACATATGTTGAAGGTGATGGCATATTTGACTGACGCTCAGTCCAATGGGGCCGACATCGATGCTGAGTCTCAATTGATCATGATCTTTGAGACTTTGTCGAAGGAGTATATTCTGTTTAGGGCAACGATCAATTTGAGTGCTAAACAAAATATAACCATGAAAGAGTTGATGCAAGAACTCCAAAAGTTTAAGCGGATGATCAAGGGGTCAACTATTGTGGAGGCCAACTTGGTTGAGGCATCCTCCTCCAAACCCTCTCTAGGGAATGGAAAGAAGAAGCAAGTAGCCAAAAAGGAGAGTTCTTCAGTTCCGCCAAACAAGGGCAAGAACAGGAAGAAAAAGAAAAAGAAGAACCCGAACAAGCTCAAATGCTTTCATTGCGAGAAGGTGGGGCACATGAAGAAGAATTGTAAGGACTACCTAGCCTTTAAAGGTAAAGGAGGTGAGTGTGATCTTTTGATTGTGGAAGCATGTCTGGTTGAGGAATCCAGTGACAACTGGGTCATAGATTTTGGAGCAACTAATCATGTGTGTGTTTCTTTACAGGGGTTCAAGCAAACGAAAAGTCTTCTAAATGAGAGCTTCACGTTGAGGATGGGCGATGAAACTCTAGTGTTAGCTGAAGCAGTGGGAGACGTCCATCTTTACTTTGATAGTTATAGGAATTTATTTTTGCGAGACTATTTTTATGTTCCTCAATTTAAGAGGAATCTTATTTCTGTTGCTTGTTTATTTAAGGATTCTTATTCAGTTTCTTTTAATAATAAAGTTGTGATTCATAAAAATAAGTGTTTTGTCTGTGATGGATGGATGCAAAATAATCTATATTTTATCAAACCTAAGATGGACTCACTGCTAAATACTGAAGTTATTAATAACTCTAAAATGCTTAAAACTTCTCACTGTAATAAGACATATCTTTGGCATTTGCGACTTGGTCATATTAGCCTTAACAGGATATATAGGTTGGTAAATGATGGACCTTTAAGTTCTTTAAAGGTTGGGTCCTTACCCTAATGTGAGTCTTGTTTGGAGGGCAAAATGACCAAAAGACCATTTGGGTCTAAGGGCAATAGGGCTGAAGAGGTTCTTGAACTTGTGCATAGTGATGTTTGTGGTCCCATGAACACAAGGCAAGAGGAGGGTATAAGTATTATGTCACTTTTATCGACGATTACTCAAGATATGGTTAAAATTCAGGGAGTTTCGGGCTGAAGTGGAAAAGCAATCGGGTAAACCCATAAAGGCACTTTGATCCAATCGAGGTGGAGAATACCTCTATGATGAGTTCATTGAATACTTATTAGAGAATGAGATTCTATCCCATTTGACTGCACCTGGCACTCCATAGCAGAATGGTGTAGCTGAGAGAAGAAATAGGACCTTGTTAGACATGGTACGGTCCATGATGAGTTATTCAACATTGCCTATATCTTTCTAGGGATATGCCTTACAAACTGCATGTTATCTTCTGAACAATGTGTCAACAAAGTCAGTTTCTAAAACTCCTCATGAGTTGTGGACGGGTAGGAAGACATCCTTGAACCATATTCACATATGGGGATGTCATGCACATGTCCTGGACAAGGAAGCGAACAAGTTGGAAGCACGTTCAAAAGTGTGCATTTTTGTAGGTTATCCGAGAGGGAGGAAGAGGGGTTATTTCTATAACCCCAAGGAAAATAAAGTCGTGGTTTCAACGAATGCAACATTCTTTGAGGAAAGTTACATGAACGACTTTAAGCCTCATAGCAAAGTGGTGTTTGAGGAAATGTCGAGTGACTTGGTCATACCGACAGTTCTTTTAGAAACCGATCGAATCAGAGTAGAAAAGGAAACCCAACAGCAACCTAAGGGGCTTCGGCGTAGTGGGAGGATCAGACATGAACCTGAGAGATTCATGGCTAACGGGGAAATCTTTTTGGCAGAATCTTTGGAACATGACAGAGATCCTTATACTTACAAAGAAGCTATGGAGGATGTTGATGCAAACCTCTAGACAGAAACCATGAAAGCTAAGATGGAATCTATGGATTTTAATCAAGTCTGGGAACTTGTAGATCCTCCTGTTGGGATTAAAGCCCATTGGGTGTAAATGAGTCTACAAGAGAAAGGGAAATGCAGCAGGGAAGGCCGAAACCTATAAGGCTAGACTGGTAGCTAAGGGATACACGCAAAAGGAGGGAATCGACTACAAGGAAACCTTTTCACCTGTAGCCATGCTTAAGTCCATCCGCATTCTCGTATCCATTGCTGCTGCTCTCGACTACAAAATCTGGCAAATGGACGTCAAGACGGCGTTCTTGAACGATCATCTTGAGGAAAATATCTATATGGTACAACTAGAAGGCTTTGGGGCTAAGGATCAAGAGGGAAAAGTTTGCAAGTTGCTGAAATCCATTTATGGATTAAAGCAAGCTTCCCGTTCTTGAAACAAAAGATTTGACCAAGTGGTTAAGACTTTTAGATTCCAACAGACTATGGATGAACCTCGCGTTTATAAGCATATTCAAGATTGGAAAGTAGCTTTTCTATTGTTATATGTTGATGACATTCTACTCATTGGCAATGATGTAGGGGCTTTGTCATCAGTCAAAGTTTGGCTTACCAAACAATTTGATATGAAGGACTTAGGAGAAGCTAATTATGTTCTGGGCATTCGGATCTTAGGAGATCGAAAGAACAAAATGATAGCTCTCTCTTATGCTTCATACATGGATAAAATTCTCGAGAAGTATGTAATGCAGAATTCCAAGAAAGGTGGACAACCATCTAGGTCTGGAATTACTCTTTCGAACAGTGATTGTCCCAAGACATTTGAAGAAAGAGAATATATGGCAAAGGTACCTTATGTTTCGGCGGTTGGAAGCCTCATGTATGCAATGCTTTGTACTCGACCGTATATTTGCCATGTGGTCGGGATTTGTAACACCTCAAGGAATTAAATGAGATTAATTAAGGTAATTAAAATTTATTAGTGTGCCTAATCTGATTTAATAAATTAATTATTGTTTATTAAATGTTTCTAACGTGTAAATTTAAATAATTCTAAGGTATTTAAATATTTTCAGTAATTACATTTTCACCCCAGAGTGTGTAACACATTTTCTGGACTGTCATTTTAAATATTGGACACCTACCTTTTTCTTTTTCTTTCTTTTTCCTTCTCGTGCACTCATTCCCTCTCTCACTCTCACTCCTCTCTCTCTCTCTCTCTCTCCTGTTTTGTTGTCTCAAATCAACTGGATCTTGAACCAAAGAAGAATTTCAAGAAGTTTTCAACGTCAAGAGAAGGATTTGAGGTAAGATTTCTGAAAAACCTCTCTTGAATCTCAAATTTTTCAGATTTGAAAACCTATTTTGGTTCAAAACGGATTTTCATGGATTTTGAGTAAAATCATGGTAGAAATTTGGGATTTTTGGTTCTTTGGACTGTATTTGTCATTTGGAACCTGGATGGGATGGTTTCCCCTTGAAATATTTCAAATTTGGACTTGAAATTGCAAGTTTTGGCCGGATTTTCTTCGGATCGGCGTTGTCGGTCGAGCTGTCAGGCTCCCACTGGTCGACCTATGCGGTAAACCAGATTGCACTTCATCAGGTCAACCGAATTGTACGCCACCGGTCGACCGGTGGTGTTGCACTACTCTGTCACCAGTCGACCGGTGTACATGGGGTTTGACCCTGTTTTGTTGAAAAACCCTGTTTTGAACTCAATTTTTGAAGAGAACCCAAATTAGTTTCATTTGGGGACCTAAAGTAAATGGATTAGCATCTTTAATCCATGTTTTGAGGTTGAAAAATCCTTGGAATGATGATTTGAAACATGAATTGATTTATGAAACTTGAAATTTGATTAAGGCACACTAATAGGAAATTAAAGGATATAATTGAGATTGAAATTGCTTTAGGAACGAGGATTGAATCCTAAAGTGTTATTTTGTACCAATGCTAGCTGAGCACTCGGATTGAGGGGCTTTGAGGAAGTGAAAGTCATAATAGTGTAACGCTAGCCAGGTTTGGTACTTGTGAGGTAGGATTTCTTATCCATTTCTTTGTTAGCCTGATTTTAAAAGAGTTTTGGCTTGCAAAAATTTTAAAGAAAGGGCATGTTTGGGAAAGAAAAGCATTTTCAAAACAATAGCTTGATTTTAGCTATTGGATTATAATGAACTATTTCAGAAATTTAATGAGTGATTTCTTAAAATAAGAGATCTTGCGAATCGGTAAACTGCCTGATGGCCTAGATAGGATATGGAAAGTGTATCATTGGGGACGGAACCTGAAACCCGGACCGGGCCACTACGGTGGTGTTAAGGCTTATACTTGTGGTTGTGTAAGTAATTTATCAGAGGATAAATTACTTACTGATGCCTGTAATACGAAAATTTTCATTTTATATTCCTTTTAGAAAAAGGATGTAAGGTTCCGGCTGTTGTGTTGGAACTAAATGTCTACTTTTATTTATTTATTCATCTATTTACTTGTTCATTCATATATTTACTTATTTACAAAGCTTATTTCAAATTACATCCTATTGGGCCTTTCGCTCACATTTTATCTGTTTTATAAATATAAACGCCTCCTAGGCGACGCTAGGAGCAATGCATAGTAGCTGAGATAGTTGCTACCGTCCGATTGGGAGAGGATTGTGTTCATCATCCTTGTGCATAAGTGTAAGAATTGTAAATTCTGTAAACTCTGAACTTTGGATTTCTAGACTGTGGTTGATGTCTGTAATGTTATTTACATGTTCATGTATGCACAATATTGCATATCCTGTGGGTGAAGCCCTAAATGATTTAGAAAGTGCAGGCGACCCCGTAACTTTCTTGTAATTTATTTTCAGCTAAATAGTGGGGCTCGTTTGGAAATTTCTTAAAATATTTTACTTTTGATCCTGATTATTATAATTTCAAATGTTTAATCCCGTTTAACTCTTAAACGAGCCTCCACATCACTAACCCCGGCTTCGGGGCGTGACAAGATTGTAAGTCGATATCAGTCAAATCCAGGACCTAACCACTGGGTAGCGGTCAAGCATATATTCAAGTATCTTCGGAGGAGTAGAAATTATATGCTGGTATATTCCGGGGAGGATTTAACACCTCTAGGATACACAGATTCATATTTTCAATCCTGTTTGGATTCTAGAAAATCGACTTCGGGTTATGTCTTTACTCTGGGAGGTGGTTCCATCGTTTGGAGGAGTGTCAAGCAAGCTTGCACTTCTGACTCAACGATGGAAGCCGAGTATGTGGCAGCTAGTGATGCTTCAAAAGAAGCAGTGTGGCTCCATAAATTTCTAATGAATCTTGAAGTAGTTCCTGGTGTGGATAAGCCATTGAGACTGTACTGTGATAACAATGCGACAATAGCTAACACCAAAAAACCAAGATATCAGAAAATGAGTAAGCACATAGACATGAAGTATCACATGATAAGGAGCTTTATTGAAGAAGGGCAAGTGGAAATATGCAAGGTTGTGTCGGAGGACAATATGGCTGACCCGTTCACGAAGGTCCTGCCGGCTAAGGCCTTTGAGAAGCATGTCGAGGCAATGGGGATGTGTAGCATGTCACATTTACTTACTTAAGTGCAAGTGGGAGATTGTTAGCGTTTATGCCCTTAGGAATAAATGTAACAATGTTCTTTAAGACATTTTGACTATTAATAAAGATTTATTTATTTCATATATCGATGTATTGTCCTCTTTATGTTCATATTAGTTGAATGTATGATAAGCAAACTGAAAGTCTGAGACTGTCATTCTAAATCTTTAGGTCATGCATGTAATGAGAAGAACATGCGGAAGACAGGAATCTAAAGATGATAGTCTAAATCATATGATCCATAATCGAGGGAATAAAGTTGGACACTTTATTCATTTTAAGATTGTTATCTTTTCAACTTCCTAACGAAGACGGTTTGTCTTGGTCGTCGGAGGTGGGACTCCATGGGTAGAGACATTGATATAGTTTCTAATAGTGAAATCTATATTGGATCGGACCAAAGTTGAATTGTTTTAATTAATAATTCTGTTTGAATAAAACAATTCACTTTTGACGAATTATATGTTGTCATCTTAATCCTGAGATGGATAATGAACCCGTATACTTGACTTGTATCTTTTGATGTACCAAAGGGAGACATCCTGACATTATGTAAAGGTACGCTTACCGGTACATTGAGGGTATGACTCGTGTATGCATAGATTCGTTATTCATAGATAGTGGAATCCATAGCTCCTACAAAGAGTCAATGATATCCTCTTATGCATTATCTGTGGATTAGAAAATACGAGCGCTCGACCATTAAACTACTTTGTGTTATCTAATGGTTTACTATTTGTAATGGTACGAATAGTGGTTTTCTGATGGTGTGATAATGGAACAAAAGATAAATGTAATCAGGAAGGTAAAACAAAACTTAACCTCAAGTCGATTATGGATATCGTATGGGGATGATACAATAATATATTGAGTCATGGACGAGAGCTATTCAAAGCTTTGTAAATACGCTATATAAATCGAGAGTGTAACTCTAGGTTTTTAGTGAGTAGCGCTAGAGTTTTATAATCATGAGATGGATTTGTTGGTTTACAAGTAACGTTGTGATTATAGGAGCTTGATTTGTATATGTCCATCGGGTTCCTTTGCTAGCTCACATAATTTCTTGTAACGATACGATGTATTTCCTACATATTGGTAACTTGTGTTATTTCCGTAAAAGATGTTCAAAGCTAATATGAGATTGGTTAATTCATGAGTGATTTATCGAGTGAATTAATTGATAAATTAATTCTAGATAAATTGGTTGAATTATTATTTTAAGAGTTTTTTAACATGAAAAGACTATTATATGACTATTTTGATCAGACAACTTATCTATTGGGTTGCTTGAATCAAAATTGAGGCTCTATGCAAGTTTTCGGTGTTGGAAAACTAGGAAAACAAGTTTCGCTAGTTTAGACAGGTCCACCGGTCGGGTAGACCGGTTCATGAAGATAGGTCGACCGGTGAGTTATAATGTCTCTGTCACCGGTCGACCAGTTGTAACATGTAGCGCGTCCTGAGGTGGCGAAACTGACTCTATAAGCGAGATAAACTTTAGGAAACCTAATTGTTACGGAACTATGACTTCCTAAACACTATAAATAACCTATTAAGTCACATTATTCATTAGATCACTTGAGAGACTTTTTGGAGGCTATTGACAATCATGAGAGGAAAATTTGTTTAATTCTCAAGAATAATTTTTCCTTTGGCTCTCTTGTGGTTGGAAGGAGTTCAAGCATACCAAGAGGAGATTGAACGACGTGTGTCCACCCGCACTCCGATCGTGAAAACGAGAATAGTAAAGAATACCAGTTGGTTGAGGCTCTTCCGGTTGTTATTTGGAACGCTTTGATCTGTCAGATGTGTAGTTTCCTAAATCTCAAAAGGTATGATTTATATCTTTAGTATTTATGTTATATAGCATCATGAACATGTTCTTGATTGGCTTTGACATTAATTTAAATTTTTAAAATTCCACTGCGCACTCGATGCCGTATTTTCTAACACATTAATAATAAAAATTAATCGAGTTATAGGTGGAATCAAGCAATGATTGATCGTTAGTCAATCAATGATAGACCTCTAAGTTAATTAAAGCGGCCATTTTTGTAATTTTATAAAACTTTGGTCATTTATGAAAAAATCCTTCAAAAAGGACTATTTATGTTGAAATCTTTTTTTTAAATTACATGCATGATCTAAAGGCTTAGAACGACAATTTCAAATTTGTAATTTAATTATCATATATTTAACAAATATGAACATATAGAAGATAATACATAAATATATGAAGTAAATGATCTTTACTAATATTGTAAGAGCATTGTTACATTTATTTCTAAAAGAATAAACTCTTACACCCACTAGGAAGGTTTGGATTATACTAGGAAAAAAAAAAAAAAAAAAAAGGAACATGGCCCCACTAAATTCGAAGGTATATGCCCCCATTAAATTTGAAGGTTAGCTTTAGCTTTGTTTTCAGCTATTTAACCAATAACAAGAGCCAAATGGAGTCAGTAATATTTTTGGTCCTTCGTTAACTGTTAAATATTTGACGACATTTATAGAAATTAGAAATCAAAATTTAAAAACATCTACACTTTAGAGACTAAAATAATATAAAAAAAATAAAAGTTAATTCCACATATAGTTATAGTTGTTCCAATTTTGGTCTCTACTTTACACATATTTCAGTAAATATTTAACACTTAGTTAACAGAATAATTAAAAATGAAACAAAGTAAAACCTCAAGAACTACTGTGAGATACTTTAAAAGTCAATAATCAAAGTGGAATTGAGAATAAATCTCAATGACTATTTGTGAAATTAACCTTTAGGTTTATTTTCAGTTGTGTCGTGTGCAAATGAATTTGTGATTTTAGTCTACTTTTGAGTTGTATATTTCAAAATAATGTTAGGGATACTAACTTAAATTCTAACTATTATATATTAACTGATGTGACATATAAGTTATCAATTTTATATAGTTGGGTGTTTAAAACAATGTCACGTTAATTAATGATAAAATATTTCATCTATCAATAAAAAGATAACAACTAACGTGCCATGTTAGTTGGTACACGAATTGAAATTTGAGTTAATGTCTCTAACATTACTTTATTTTTAATCTAATTTGAGATTTATTTTTGATAAAAATCAATTTAAAAATTAAATTCTTTGGACATGGCCACTGATCAAAAATCAATCTACAAATTGAATTGGATCAGTTAGTATATTGAGTGTGAATTGAATTGAATAATGTGCGGATCAGTTGTAATTTAAGCTAAAATATGTTTTTATTAGATTGAATGAACACGCTTACCTTACGTTGTGCAAAACCATTAGAAATTAAGGGGTTGTTCTTTTGTCCAAAAAACTTAAAAAAAGACGATTCGAGTTCCAACTTTATTCAAGTTCATGTTCTTTTAAGTTCCAACTTTATTCAACTTTACTCAACTTTATTCAAATTACAACTTCAACTCAAGTTATAACTTAAATTCAACTCAAAAATTACACTCAAATTACACTCCAAAAGAACAACCCCTTAGTAGCTCTATTCACATCCTTTTCAAGACTTCGGGGTACTTTCAATGAAAAAAAGATGGAGGCCCAAGCCACAAGTTTGTATATAGTTCGGGGAGTCCCCGGACGTGTAATTTTCCGCTTAAAACTTTCAAAACAATAAGGATATGCTTGAAATCCAAATACATTAGGGCCTGCTTATTTTATAGACTCACTGATTTAATTTAAACAATATTTTCTCTCATAAAAAATTTTACTACAATGTTTTTCCCCTGAAATTTTGTTCAAACCACTATTTTAAATCTATCTTCTAAACAGACACCTATATTCCACTATCTACCCCTAAATCCCTCAACCTCGGTCCTTGCCCCTGCAGGACTATGGGCCGCGTTCAACTAATAATCAAGTAATCATGATAAATATCTCTTAAAAGTGTATGAGTCATGATTTTTATCATTTAATTTTAATTTATAACATTTTTAGTCAAATAATTACATTAATAAAAGAATATTTATCAAGAGTAAAGAATAAGGGTTCATTTGGTATGAAGATTCAAACCATGGTTATTCTAATCATGATTCTGGAACCAGAAACATAAATCATGATTTTGAGTTCAAATCATGATTTTGAAATAGTGATTTAGAATCATGTGTTTGAATCACCTTGAATCAAGAGGAGAGGTGATTTTATAATCATGATTTGAGTTAATTTAAAACATCACATCAATTTTGAATTATAATTCAGAATTATTTAAACCAAATACTGATTCAGAATCACACTGTAAACGCACTCTAAGTCCAGAACTCTAAACGTAAATTCTGGTCCCGTTTATTTCACCTATTCGAGTTTAGAATTTGAGTTTTGCTAAAATAAAAAGTTCTAATAAATAGTCACATTTAATTTTTTTATTACAGTAAAAAACTCTTATATAAAATCACATTTTAACTCAAATTAAAACTCGAATCAGAAAATTAAACGGACCTCTCCAAGTTTTTAAACCCAAACTCTCTCGCCCTAAATGAAGCCCATGTAGAAACAAGGCCCGTCTGCTTCCCGTCAATATCTCTTGAGCTTGATTAGGGTTCGCCAACACTCTGAGTTTCTTCTCTCACGCCTCCTGTGCAAAACTCCCATCGCGCGGCACAATCTCTTCATTCAAAGCCTCCAATCATGGCCGAGCAGGTTCCTCCTCCTCTCTCTCTCTCTCTCTCTCTCTCTCTCTCTCTCTCTCTCTCTCTCTCTCTCTCTCTCTCTCTCTCTCTCTCTCTCTCTCTCTCTCTCTCTCTCTCTCTCTCTCTCTCTCTCTCTCTCTCTCTCTCTCTCTCTCTCTCTCTCTCTCTCTCTCTCTCTCTCTCTCTCTCTCTCTCTCTCTCTCTCTCTCTCTCTCTCTCTCTCTCTCTCTCTAGAGCTTCCTTCTGAATCTGCTAAGCCCACCCTTGCTTTTTGCAGACGGAGAAGGCTTTTCTTAAGCAGCCCAAAGTGTTCTTATGGTAGTTCGAAAAACCCTAACTTTCATTTTCTTCGTGTTAATTTGACTGTGTTTTTTATTCTTATTTTTTTGTTCTCTCTTTGAATCGACTCTCAGCTCCAAGAAATCTTCGAAGGGGAAGAGACCTGGAAAGGGTGGAAATCGTTTCTGGAAGAACGTTGGATTGGGTTTCAAGACCCCCAGGGAAGCCATTGAAGGTATTTTTGTGTGTTCTAATTCGCAATTTCTGTCTGTATTTGTACATATTTTATCCCTTTGTGTATTGTAGATCACTGAAAAGTGTAGTATTGGATAAATATTTTCTAGAGTTTTTGTTTCACCACTAATTATTTTATCACATACAAGCTTTGGTGGAATGAAATGAGTGAGGAATCTATATGAAGAAATTATTATTAACCATTGGTAGCTCTATTGGCATGTCCCTAGTTTAGTGATTTTCTTGTTTTGTTTACTTCTTTACATTGTAGCTATTCAGCATTGGTAGTTTAAAAAAAAACAAAAATTGGAATTGTTGAATTTGCTGATTTGGGATTTTTTTTTTCTGTCAGGAACTTATATTGATAAGAAGTGCCCCTTCACTGGAACTGTTTCGATTAGGGGCCGTATTTTGGCAGGCACTTGCCACAGTGCTAAGATGATCAGGACCATCATTGTTCGCCGGAATTACCTTCATTTCGTCAAGAAATACCAAATTTTATTTTTTGTTATAAAATTTTAGCTTCATTTGTGCTTTGACGTCTAAGTGAAATTTACTTGCTGCTCGAGAATTTCTATATTTCATCTCATATCTTGTGGACTTCCCAGTTGGAAAATTACATATAAGCACACTGGGGTCGTTTGTTTGCTTGTGATATGATGATTCCTTTTGACATGTTAAAGTAGGAACTGATGAATGCATCACAAGTGTTTAACGCTCGTCTTGGATATTGATTATAACGTTGAACTTGCATAAACAAACACCCCAGATTTACGTATTAGTCTCTATTTGTTTAGTTGTTTTTTTTCTTCTTTTTTTTGGTTTTTTGCTTGAAATCTCTAATTTGTTTTTGTTATGTATTCTTATTATTGCTCGGATCTACTGCTTCATCTAGGAGTTTGTGTAGCAGCTTTCCACTCTACCATTCTCGTAATACACACGCACCATCAGTAGCTTACTATTGCATATATTTTTTGCTGGTATACCATGATAAGCTCAGTATAGCATATACTTAGATCAAGGCTTTTTTTTTTTTTTTTTTTTTTTTCCCTGATGAATGAAAGATGGTTTGCCTTGTTTTCGATCATTTTGTTGGTTTCAAGAGTAATCATGAGCAATATTTCACTTAGGTATTGTTTGGTGTAAGGGTTCTGAACCCAAAATCATGATTTTGATTTAAAATCAGTGTTTGTTTATAAAAAGTAGAAAGTGGTTTTGATTTGACTCACTCAGAATTAATGTTTAGTTGAGATGGTTCTGATTTAAGATTTAAATTTTGATGTGATAGTTTTAAATTATAGATCACCTCTAATTTTAAAATCACTCCCTTTTTGTTTTGGGTGGATCAAACTCTTGGTTTTGGTTCTGGTTTTATAATTATGATTTGGACTCCAAATTATGAATTATGGTTTTGGTTTCAAAATCAAAATTAGAATCACTTTGGTTTGAACTCTCATATTAAACGAACTTTAGTTTAGTTGCCACTCGGCTTAGCTTCAATTCATTATTTTATTTTAGGCTTAATGACTAGTGTTGAAACTTTGGGCCAGCTGCCTGAAGCCTGAATTTTTTAGGCTTGACGGGTAGGCTTATATGGCCGCCCGTCCAAGTAGGTTTTCAGGCTCAGGCTCGGGCTACCAAAGAAAGGTCGGAATCATCGATGCCCGCCGCCGAACAAAAGGCTTCAACCGTCGATCGCCAAAATTTTTTCTTATTTTTTTCCCTTCGGCCTGAATTGTCTGAAGGCAGATTAGCGGCTAGTTTTTTTAACATTGGCGCCCGACCCAACTTGCCGCCTGAAAGCCTGTTTCCAACGGTTCTTTTTTTACCATTGCCCGATTTTTTACCTGAATCCGCCGAACCCGACCTGTCGAGACAAAAAATGACTGTTGGATCTGAATATAGGGGAAAAAATTAATTTTTTAACCCAAAAATTTCTTTATAAATATTCTTCATCTCGCACACATTTTTCTCACCCAAACTCTCTCAATCTCTCTGAATTTCTCTCAATCTCTCAAATCTCTCACACTTTTTTCAAAAACTATCACAATATCTTAAAGCTCTCTCTCTCAAATCGCTCTTATTTTTTATAATTGATTCTTTTAGTTATGGTGGTATTCTTGTTGATGCCCAACAATACGTAGAGGAAGGACAATTTTCTACTAATGAATTTATTACGCAGGAATCGCAAATGCAGCCAACTGAGGAACTTACAAATCCGAGCCGTGGTGGACGTACTGGAGGTCATGGTCGCAATGGTAGTGGGGGTGGAGGAGAGGCGAGTGCAAGTGCTACTGCATTTGCAAGTGTTGCAACCTTTAAGAGGAAATGCAAGCGCACCTCGACAGTTTGGAATCACTTCGACACAATTGAGGAGGTCGACAATGACGATAACACTATACACATCTCAATGTAAATATTGCTATTCTAAATTACAAGGTGACTATTCACGGCACAACACACTTGAGAAGTCACTCTGAAAAGTGTCTTCAAAAGTTTGGCCAAACCAGCAGAGCCGAATTCCGCAAAATACAATTATCTTTTGATTGCACAACCGGTGGTCTAACCAATTGGAAATACGATCTGCAAGTAGATCGTATGGATGTTGTACGAATGATAGCTGCATTAGATCAACTACTTAATTTTGGAGAACATCCTAATTGACAGCGATATATTAAAGTTGTACATAATCTTAATGCACAGTTTTTTTTTTTTTTTTCAAAAACTACTCTTAGGAAAGATTTGTTAAAATTATTTAAACAAGAAAAAGAAGCATTAATAAACCTTTTACACTATACTAGCAGTTGCGTTGCATTAACAACAGACATTTGGTCTGCCGTTGCCAATAAAGATTATTTATCTGTAACCGGACATTTCTTTAAAGGCTTCAATTTAGATAAAAGAATATTATGTTTTAAATGTGTTCTAGGATCACATAGCCCCGATTTAATATATAATACAATTTTAAATGTAATTGATGAATATAGATTAAGAGATAAAGTGATAGCTATAACACTAGATAATGCTAGTGCAAATACTAAAGTAATTGAATATTTTGAAAGTGATTTAAGTTTATTCGGTTATGGTACTATTTTCACTAACATTGTGCATGTCATGTAGTTAATTTAGTAGTTAAATTCGGTATCAATGGCTGCTCACATTAAAAGAATTAGTGATAGTATTGCATAGATTCAATGTAGTAACTAAAAAAATTTTAAAAATATTTCTATAGAAAAGAAATTTTAAAAATATTGGTCTAAATTACCAATGTTGTATGGTTTTGGTACTATTTTTTATCATAGATTAAATTTAGACGGTTTAGAAAGTGATTTAGAAAACTCAGGTGAATTTTTAAGCATCAATTGTTCTCACCAATTTCTGACAATAAAGGCAAAAATATTCTCTCTATAGTAAATATGAGAATAGGTTTAGAAACACAAATTCTGAAGTACATGAACCGCAACAAAGAGATGAAAACCCGCATTCATTCTTGAATGTTTTTTAGTTGAAGAAGAAGAAGAAGACGACTCAAACAGAAGCTGGAAGTGGAACTTCATCAACAGGCGGTGGCGGCGGCGGTGGCTTCAACAAGCTTATGGCGTACCTCAGTGAGAGCTTAGTAGTCGACGACAGTGGAGATTTGTTCGATTTAGTTCAATGGTGGAGGGCATGAGCATTAACTTGGCCAGTCCTAACTTGATTAGCAATGAATGTTTTTTATCCCAGTCTCCACTGTTTCATCCGAACAAGCCTTCAGTACTACCAGACGAATACTTGAGGAACGCCGAAACGCATTGCAAAGGGACATTGTTGAAGCCTTGGTCTGCATTAAGGATTGAGATCGTGTCGTTCAATGTTTACAGGATACAATTTCATCGGCAAGTCAAGAATGTATCGATGAATTTAATAGATTAACATTTAATTTTGAAAACGATCCTTCAACTTCAAATTAAATTGTAATTTGTAAATATCTATTTGCTTTCGACATTGTAATTGTATAGTTAGATTTTGTAAGTTTGTAAAATTTCTAATTCATCAAAAAATGATTGCACTCTTTTTTCCTTACCAAGTTTTTATCCTAATTGAGTTTTTTTTTAGTAAGGTTTTTAACGAGACAATCATGAATTACAAATTTAAAAATTAATATACAAAATTAATTTATTAAATTGTGTTAATAGTGTGTGTTGATTTTAGTTTTTATATAATTTTAACATAAAATAACTTAATAATTATTTATATACAAATACAATTACTAAATAATAGCATATTATATAT
>NW_010360517.1:20404-34668 GCF_000414095.1 Morus notabilis
ATAGCATATTATATATAATATATATATATATACAATATTATAAAAATTAAAATTTATAATAAAAAATATATGTTTTTTCGGGCCATTTGGGCGGGCTCGGGCTGCCAAAACCAGGCCCGCGGCCCGTTCGTGGGCCTTCTCAGGCTCGAGCGGGCGGGCTCAGGCGTTGGGCTCAAAATCGATTTTTTCAGACGGTCGCAGGCGGCTCATTCAAAGTTTCAACACTATTAACGACGTCCTGAACTTGTTGAATCCTATGTTTTTCAGATTTTAATTCATCTGTCTCCTCTCTCCAAGCCCAACACTGAATCTCTCAAAAAAAATGTATTGTAATATTTCTAGGGAAATAGTATAAAATAGGCCAATATGAAAAGCTTAGGAAAGTATATAGGCCAATATTTAGTTATAAAAATTAATAGGCCATAACTTGTCAAGTTATGGTTCATAACCAGATAAGTTATGGACAAACTTATCAAGTTATGATTCATAGCCAGACAAGTTATGGACAATTATGGATAATAACTTGTCAAGTTATGGTTCATAAGCAGACAAGTTATAGACGAAAACAGTAATTTAACCTATTTATTAACTTATGTAAACTATTGGCCTATTAATTTTAATTAATCTCAAGTTTTGACCTATTTCCCTCTTTCTCTCATATTTCTATCTATGCGTTACGAAGATTTATGCAATTACATTTGGCATTAAATTGACTAATTGCCTCAAGAAATCAATTTTATTCTCTCATTACTAGCTCTATGTTCTCATTTACTTCCAACGCATATTTTTCGTTCAATGTTATGCAAATTCTGGTGTCCAGTTAGTCACTGTTTGATAATAGATAGTCACTGTTTGATTGATGCATCTTTTGGGAGGCAAAAAATCTGATTTTTTAAGTCCGCCTATCAATAGGGCAATCACTTTATAGTTACCTATTATGCCTATATTATTTACTTGTGCGTCTTTTTTAGTGCACGGTACAATACAATAATTGGCGTGGATAGATTATATTAATATTATGTTTTGCCAAATGGGACTTTATTATTCTATTTTATTGTAGAGCTAGGGAGAATTCTGATTAGACAATAATACAAAGAGATGATTTCTAGGCACATTGACAAACGTGGTAGAGTGTGAAACTTCTGTTGTTGCTTTCGCATAAAAAATTTTCAAATTAGAAGAAACTAATGGTTTTACTTTTTCAAAAATAAAGGCACTAAGCAGTTTGCTTGTAAGTGGCCTTAATTAGTTCCTTAGGTTAGATGAGGACTAAATGGTCTCATGGAATAGATTGGGATCATTCGAACCTTTTGTAGTTCCTAGGATCGGGGACTACAAATGTCTCATGGGATAGATTGAGGCACTTATTGTCTTGTCCAAAGGTTCGATAATATGCACGCATGCTTATTTATAGAGGCCTAAACCGGCGAATCATGGTGTACATAATTATGCGCGTTTTGTACGTTTTTATGATACAAGAGGTACGATAGAAATTTTATAAGTTACTGTATGGTGCCACATACATTGAATTGCATGGTTTCTATTTACTGGACATTATCTCAAATTTAGTTCTTGTGATGCATGAGATGAGACGTCTCGGTAGTTTTGGTTGCTAGGAGGTCGATTGGCACACACTCTATTTTGTGACTTTGGTATATGGACATTACTGACCTTATATGGGCACACTTTTATTTTGACTTAAAACTTTGGGTTTTGTAAATTATTCTGAGGACTGAAATATATACTGTTTGGGTGGTGTTTCATTTTGAGTTGTAATTTATTGTAAATATGTTGTTGGCTCTTTTTTTTTTTTTTTTTTTTTTTTTTAAAGAGACCTCCATAGTAGTTTGTGAAATATAAATCGTGTTGACGATTTCAAAATTTCTTGTTATTTTTCTTTATAAATAATATGACTCTTTATGGAAAATCTAACGTCAACTAGTTTAATTAAATATTAGTAGTATGGTTTAGTGAGTCGGGCGATACGATTTGGTATCTTAGAATGCTTGTTTCTCCTACTTGGGAAAAACGCCATCTACTACACAGTGACTGTGCAGTTGGCGCCACCAAATCACCCATGGGTGATCATTTTTAAAAATAATTTTGATTAAATAATCACATTATTTAATTTATAAATTAATTCATAATTAATTCATTAAGTGATTTAATTTAGAATTTTATAATTTTAAATTGCCATAATATCCTTTATGTTTTGCAGAATTTATAAGAATGACGATTCATGAACCTATAATTATGAGCTCAAATAAAATTAATAATTAATTAAACTCTTTAATTAATTAATTAATTATACTAATTCAATAGTTACTCCACCATAAATTTGAAATTGTACTCTCATAATTATAGAAATTTATTATGTAGAACGTGCATGTTATATAGTCACTTCATATAGATCTATCATCTATAAATAATTTATATTTATACCTAGGTGAAATCTGTAAATCTCTCTAATTACATCTTTCTCTTTAAGTATCATTGATTCTCTAATAGATAGTGATTCATAAAATAAATTCATGAATCGGAGCTCCTACCGATTTAAGTACTGAAACAACACTGTAAGAGAATCATTTATTTGAACTAAAGATAAAGATTCTAACTTTAATTAAATTCATTACTGACTTATTTTGAATACAATCCTAAATACTATCTTCTAGTATATAATTATTATATACAATATTTAAAGTCACATAAATAATCGTTAAATTTTTAATGATATTTATAAAGTACTCAAATAATATGCACAAAATATAATGAATGTCATCTTTATTAAATAAATAATAAAATTTTTTAACCACATCTCATACTTTGACGGCACTGTTGGCCTGTTTTGGGTCACAAAGAAATTACTGATGTCATATATTGTTCCAATTTGAATTTTGTTCCAAACAATTTCTGAGTCACGTGCTCAAGTTGTCTCATATTAAGTTCATCTGAGTGAAGAAATACTTGAGGCTTTTATGATCAGTGAAAATCTGACATTGTGCACCATATGAATAATGTCTCCATATCTTTAAAGCAAAAACTACTGTCGCTAATTCAAGATCATGAGTAGGATAGTTTCTCTCATGATTTTTCAATTGTCGAGACGCGTATGCAATTACCTTTCCATTTTACATCAATACCGCTCCCAGTCCTAGTTTGGAAGCATCACTGTATATGTCAAACCTTTCTCCATCCTTTGGGATAGTAAGGATTGGTGCAGTAGTTAGCTTCCGTTTCAATTCATGAAAACATTCCTCACACTTCTTAATCCATTCATACTTCTTCTCCTTCGTGTGAGGGCAGTAAGTGGTGTAGCTAGTTTTACAAAATCCTCTACAAATCTTCTATAATATCTAGCCAAACCTAAGAAACTACGGATCTCTGTTACATTTCTTGGTGCGGGCCAGTTCCTAACTGCTTCTATCTTTGCTGGATCCACCGGAATTTCATCTTTTGAGACTACATGTCCCAAGTAATGAACTTCATTAAGCCAAAATTCACACTTAGAGAATTGAGCATATATCTGATGTCTTTTCAGCGTTTGAAGAATAATTCTTAAGTGCTCTTCATGCTCCTTACTATTCCTTCAATAAATTAGTATGTCGTCAATAAAAACAATAACAAATTTATCAAAGTATTCATTGAAAATGCGATTCATCAAATCCGTCAAAGCTGATGGGGCAATAGTTAGTCCAAATAGCATTAGAAGAAACTCGTAGTGTCCATAACGCGTTCTGAAAGCTATCTTTGATATATCTTGCTCCCTAATCTTCAATTGGCGGTATCCAAATCACAAATCAATCTTTGAGAATATTGATGCCCCTTTGAGTTGGTCAAATAAGTCATCGATCCTGGGCAGAGGATATTTATTCCTTATCGTGACCTTATTGAGCTCACGATAGTCAATACACATTCTTAATGTGCCATCTTTCTTCTTTACAAATAAAACAGGGGCTCCCCAAGGCGAATAACTTGGTCGGATAAATCCTTTCCCCAATATTTCTTGCAGTTACGTTTTTAGTTCCCTAAGTTCCGCTGGAGCCATTCTATAAGGAGCCTTAGAAATCGGTGTTGTTCCAGGTAAAAGTTCAATTTCAAACGAAATCTCACATTCTGGTAGCAATCCTGGTAATTCTTCCGGAAAGACTTCCAGAAAATCTTGAACTGTCGGCATATCTTTTGGTTGCAACTTATCAGTTTTAGTCGTATCCACAACATGAACTAGATATCCTTCGCAACCACTACTAAGTAATTTCCTTACTTCCATTGCATTAATCATTCGTCTAGGGGTACGCTTAGAGCGATCAACATATTCAAAAGTTTCTTCCCAATCAGGTCAAAAAATCATCTTCCTATTACAACAATCGATAGTAGTTTGATATTTTCCTAAGAAATCCATTCCTAGGATGACATCGTAGTTGATTATCTTTAATACGACTAGATCTGTGTATAGCTCCCTATTTGTTACGACTATCGGTACATGCTCTAGCCTAAATTCAGATAATAGAACTTCCCCAGAAGGCAGGGTAGTCCTAAATGTCTAACCAATTCTATTTTTAGCATAATTTAATTTCTCAGTAAATTCATATGATGCAAACGAATGTTATGCACTGGAATCAAATAATGCATATGCTGAGTGCTGAGCAATAGTAAGCTGACCTGTCACTACTCCTAAAGTGCTAGCTTCTGCATCATTTCTTGTGTATGCTAGCAACCTAGCATTGGTTTGCGACGGGGCGTCTATTCTATCTTGTTGAGGTTGCATTTCCTCAACTCTCATCTGCATCGCATTTGCTTGGCTAGTGGGTTGTCTATTTGAATTCTGAGGACAGTTCCAGGAATAATGGCCCTCTTTGCCACATGTATAGCAACTGTTTGTTCTATAACGGCAGACACCCGAATGTTTCCTTCCGCACTTAGGACACTCAACTATATTCGTGTTACGATCTTGCTTCTGTTGCGGATTCTGGAAATTAATGTTTCAATTTCCATCAAAATTTTACTTTCTTATTCGGGTTCGGGGCAAAACATCACTAACATTCGTCGCACCCTTTCCATTTCTGTTGGCACTAACTGAGGGCATAGCCTTGTCAATCGATCGAACTTACGACAAGCCTCCATAATAGTCATATCACCTTGCTTCAAATTATTGAATTCATTTTGTTGAGCTCGGAGACCTATAGTATCATAGTACTTAGCATTGAATTCCCCCAAGAATTCATTTCAAGTCATTATTGCCACATTTCTTCTCATTACCACTGTCTCCCACCAGTAGTGGCATCTTTCTTTAATACATATGAAGCACATAGAACTTTTTCTTGCTCTGTTAGATTCATGAAATCCAGAATTCTTTAGAGTGAAGTTAATTACTCCTCAGCTTCTAGTGGGTCAGTGGAACCTTCAAATTCTGGTGGCTTCATCCTACGAAATCATACATATAATGGTTCCTTATTAGCGATAGGCACAGCTTGTGGAACCATTTCTGGCAACGCCACACACTTTGGTCGCGATGTAGGTTGAACATGTGGTGCTCTTCTTTGCTCATGTTCTTGATCTCTTTACTCTAACTGTGCCCATAAATTCCTATTTTCGTGCTCTTGAGCCTCCAATTTGGCTTGTAAGTTAGCTATGGTGGCAGGTAAATCCACTCCAAAATATGAAACATGCATCATGTTCTTTTAACTCGATAGTACGATCAGTCATAATCTCACTAAAGAACTGTCCAGCATAAATTGTCACGGTGTCATAAGGTCGCATCTTAAATTTATCGACCTTATGTATATACTTCTCCATTCTCTTAAATTATGTCTCCCCAGTCTGTGATTGATCCTGTGAGGTAGAGGCAACCTCTGGTGCTATCCTAACGGGTGCCTCTCTTGGTGAAAATTGAGTTAGCAGTAAACTACAAAAATTGTCCCATGGCACCTCATGTGCATTTCTTGTTTCCACCGCACCTCTCCAAAACTGTCTAGCGTCAGACTCTAATAAGCCAGCTGCTAGAATCACCCAATCACTCTCACCAATATCATAGGCTACCATCCTATATTCCATTTGGTGTAGTCAATCTTGTAATTTTGTTGTTGGATAAGCCTGACCATCATACGTAGGTGGATTACATTGATAAAGTACGAAAGTAGCTCTTCCAGCGACCTTAGATCCTATTAGGTCTCTAATCATAGCTACTTGCACTTCCCTATTAATTGGGGGTGGCTCAGCTACTCTATTAGGTTGTAAAGGTACCTCTAAAGGAATGGGTTCCGCTTCCGGTATAGAGGGAAATCTATGCAGACGTCTTCCCTTTTCTGGACCCCGGATACTTCTTCTATGAAACCCACGTGGAACCATTCGAGATCGTCTTGTTCGAACCATACCGTATATCCTATAAAAACAAAATTCACACACTGAATTCTAAATTCAAAAGAAACAATAACTTACTTGGACATTGTTGAGTTAGATGCTCTACAGAATGTGGGTGGGTGGCAGAACCTTCGCTCTGATACGAACTGTGACGACCCTAACTTTTGATCATCATCCTATGTTCATACTTAGCATGACTCATCCTCTAGTACTTTCTAATTATAACCTCTTAAAAAGTCAGGCTAATTTTTTTTGAACCATTCATACGTCTTAATGTTGTAGCATTTTGGTAGCATTCCGTTAATGCTGTAGCATTTTACTATGCATTTCGTTAATGTTGTAGCATTTAGATACATTACTCATACCTTGTAACTAGAGGTTGCTATGTATAGTCTCACTGTCTCGTAAACTCAACTTTCGTTACATAACTCATCTATATTCACAAAAACATTATTTACTTTATACACATAAAGTTCAGCAGCGTTTTTAAAACACGTGATGCCTCCACTACCCACTTACCCAAATCCTGCTGCTACACCTTCTCTGTATGCCCAGCAATAAGTTTCAGGGAGCCGGTGCCTTACCCGAGCTTCCTACAACACAAACAAACTTAATGGGCTTTCGCTCAGCAAGTAACAGTAGGTCATAATAGATGCAATAATTATGCATACCCATATATGCATTCACGTCATATATCCTAAGATACTTTGTATTACTAGAACATGTATTGCTTATGTTCTTCTTCTTTCATCACATACTCTGTTCAACTTTCATCTCACTTTAGTCGTTCACAATGTATTTTCACATTCTGAATGACTTTCATATTGTGCTTTCTTTCTTTTCTTTCTTCTTTACAAATACCGTACCCTTATATGGAACGGTTTTTGTTTTTTATTTTCTTATCTTTTACTTCTTATGGGCCCTGTCATGTTGTACCATAGCACACATAACCAGTGAGTAGTGGGATAGATAACCAATGCAGCTCAGTCACGGTTTCGTCTCTTTCAGTCTCATAATAACCATTTTTTCGAAGACTGGTACAAACAGGATGTTTGGTCTCTTGCTGTTTATCAATTTTCTCATTGAAATGGTAACTTTAGTTAAATCTTATGACTTTGTGTATTTTTGAGGAATTTATCATGAGATTAACTTTTCGTTAAAGATTAACTTTTTCTCTTACCTTAACCTCAACTTGACGTCGATACATACTTTTCATAGAATAAAATTCTACTACTACTTAAGTCTTGTAGATACATGCATAACATTATACCTAACATTCAAGTGTCATCTTTCCCATTCTAGCATACATTTAGTCTACAATATGCTCGGATTGAGCAACATAGAGAAATAAATTTATTCGCATTATAGACAAGAAAAACTACTGATACTTACAGAAGTCTCGCTAATGTTGTGTCCTTAGTCTCACTTAATGATTTCCGGCTTCGATCGTTAATCGATCCTATTGCATAAATTTCTGATCGTTAGATTCAAAGTCTAAGATCAATAGTTACATTAAAATTTAATTCGGAAAGATCTACAATCCTTATGTTTGGTATTCAATGCCAAAATATTACCTATCTCAAGAATTTGTACTAAAACCGTGCACCTTCCTCAGTCATGGGCCTAATTTTTAGTTTTGGTCCAAAACTGCGGATTCTCATTGTGTTCGGTTTCCACACATCACCAATTATCGAATTGACATACTTTTCACACTTTAATCCCTTATTCCTCTTGAAATCTGGTTTTAGTTTAAATGCCCAAATCAAATTTCGGCAGAGTTCTGCCTATTTCTCTACGTTTCCCGAGCTAACTTCAACTCGTTTTATCCATTATTTTCACCTTCGAACACAAACCAAATCCTTTCTCTTTTAAATACACCATCAACATCATCATGATTCTAGGGTTCTCACAAGAATTATCTATCACCAAATAGGCTAGAAACAAAATCCAATAACCAAGAAACCATCTTTAAATCACTAGATTTTTGTGTTCTTTAACCATCCCAAGCTAATCTTCATTCTAAGTGAAAATTTTTTCTTCTTTTCCCCTATGCTCCCCTTACAGCTATGGTAGGGAAATTACAAGAAAATTTTGGATTCTCACCTTAGAGAATGAAGAACAAGCTTTGGAGACGCTATTCCTCTGTAACTTCGTCGATTTTCGCTTAAATCTCACTTTTCCTCACTTTGGTGAAAATTTTCTTCTCTCTTGGCTGGTCACTCTCTGTTTTTGCATGATAATTAGGCATTTTTCTTGTGTCTTTCCTTTAAGAACCGACCACCATAAAGTGAGGGGGTTAAAAATGCAATTTTGGCATTTTTAGGGACTTTTTTACAAAATTTTGCCAAAATATCTCTTCTTTTCTTCTCCACCAAGCTTGGCCGGAAGCCCCTTTTTTCTACTTTCCACATGTCCTCATCTCAGCCACTCATCAATTTAATTACTTTAAATCCTAACCATCCATTCATAATAATTATCTCATTTCTGTTCCATTTAATTCTTGTCCGGTGTGCATTCTATTTGCGTTTTTCGGACAGTTAGTTAACTTAGTCAACCTTGACCATTCTTGACCAACTTTTCGAGGGCGACATTTTGGTGGACTCTTGGTCAACAAATTTTGACTTGGTCAACAAATTTTGACTTGGTCAACTCAAATAAGTCAAAACCCCAATTTTCTCGGTTCGGCCTTCCGAACCTCTTTTTTGTCCATTTTTTGTTCCGATTGTTTCTAAAACCCTAAAATTGATTTTTTCAATTCCTTCTCATTTCTTAACCTTAATATTCATGTGCTTGCCCACTTGTGGGTTTAATACAACGTTCCATACTTCTTTTTTTTAACATAGTTCCAAAGTCGATAACTACATCATAGTTCAGAAATTTCTGAATTTCAGCTTATAACTTGCTATTTAGTACTATTGTCAACAAGTACTTGTCATAAAAATATTCATATTGATAACACAAAGGATTTCAAGAAATTTTATCTCATACAATAATTCTAATTAATTTTCCGGTCATGACATAAAGAGAAAATAAATCCGACATAATCATCGAAGAAACAACTCTAGCTCTTCACTAATCTGCAATTTTCAAGTGAACACTAAACCTCTTAAGCTTTAATCTACCAGTTCAACGTCATTCATGGAATGCCCAGAAAAGCCACAAACCAATAGTCAAAACAGGGATTAAGATTATTTTTTTTCCCTCCCTATTATCAGGAATAAATTCCAATCAGAAGACTAAAGAAAAATCTATGTTCTAGTCTGCCCCTGTCACAACTACAAGTCAAATCGCAGCTCAAACTCGTAGCTCCACTACCCTTAACGTAAAGTTGAAGCTCAAAAAGGTGACACAACATCCTCAAGGGCCGCTCTCATAGGTCGTCTCCCTCGTTCAAATATGTCGCCCCTCAGCTTGGAAGCCCTCGATACATCGCCCCTCGCCACAAAAGTTGCCTGTTGTTGCGAAGGTCGTCAATCCCATCACCCCTCATCACGATCCGGTGGCCTACAATCCATGCTATTGGTCTGATGGAGGAAAGCAAGAAACAATGAACGGGAAAGTTAAAGAATTAACTTGTTATTTAATTTAATTTAATATGAAATATATTTATTAATAATTATCTTTTAAAAATTTTTTACTTAAACATTTTATCCTCATGTATCAAATGAAAAGCCTTTTTTACGTATTTTAGTTTTCTTAATCCCTTTTTTAATAACTTGGGTTTTTTCAGGGTATTTTATGTTAATACCCTCCTCAAATGGGTCATGTACCTGACACATGGTGAATTTCGTCACTCATTGTAACAGAAGGAGAAAAATTGTTAACGGAACAAAGTTTAGGTGGAGCGGATGTTACGTTTTAAAATTCGGGGGGTAAAGTGTCACAAGGGTCATAATTCAGGCGAAATTTTTAAAATTAATCCCAAAAATATTTCAAAAACTATACAAATTTGCACTTAATCGTTTACTTTGTCCTAAATATCGTTTCCTACATACGGAAAAAATAATTTTTTAATTTGTTATTTCGGTCATCATTAAATTTACAACTTAATCATAACATTTGCCCTTTTATTTGTTTCCTTTACAAGAAATATATTTATACTCGTTTTATTTACAAGAAATATACTTATACGTTCATGTTTCATAAAATTTCATGTAATCTTTGTTTATTATCATCTTTTTATTCGTTCCGTATTGACTTTTTATTCGTTTCCTTTATGACAAATATACTTATCCATTTATGTTCCATAAAATGAAATAGTTACGAGCAGAGCCGACCTCAGCAATTTGTGCCGCCCTTCCAGCCATAGTTGTCAGATCTGCATTAGATGTAATTCCTTCCTGCACCAATTTACCATCCACCAAACTACTCACAATTCCGACCTCAGGCTTCGGGGACAGTACAGGCCAGGGAATCAAAGGCCTAACAATAATGACAAAGGAAAAGGAAATGCATAGGGGCAAGCCTATGTCATGGCAAAGGGTAGCTCTGGAGTACAAGCGGGGAATGCAGTTATTGAGGGTATGATTCCTATCTCACATTCATTAGCCCGCATTTCTATTGATGCGTGTGCTATACATTCCCTCATATCCAAATCCTTTGCGAAAACCTTAGGTTCGAAACCTGAGAGTTTAGAAATCCTTATGTATTTGAATTCTCCACTTGGATATGTGGAGGTGTCCAGTATGTGTAGATCGTGCGAAATCACGATCGGGGGTGAAAGATTGTAGACGGATTTAATCATCTTGCCCATGAATTTGTTTGATATGGTGCTCAGAATGGACTCGTTATCGAGGTACGGTGTTGTTTTTGATTGCCACCGTAGGAGAGTGACTCTCATTACCAGTTTTGGAGCGCTAGTCACTTATCAAGGGGGCATAAATCCAGTTCTAGAAGAACGTCTATTGCAACACAGTGTTGGGGAACGACACAACCTAGCTTATTTTTCCTTCATTTTTGCTTTAAAGGGTGAATACGATATGACTGGAGAAGATACCGGAATACCCGGACGTATTTTCCAAAGAATTGCCCGGTTTACCGCCAGATCAGAGATAGAGTTTTGCATCGATCTACATTCAGAAATGACTCCTATCTCCATCGCTCCCTATAGAATGGCACCGGCCGAGATGAAAGAGTTAAAGAATTAACTCGGTGAATTAGTGGAGAAAGGATATATTAGGAATAATACTTCCCCATGGGGCGCACCTGTTCTATTTACGAAGAAGCATGATGGATCTCTTAGGTTATGTATCAATTATCGACTGTTGAATAGAGTGATCGTAAAGAATAAGTACCCATTGCCAAGGATTGATGAGTTATTTGATCAGTTAGGTGGATCACGTTATCACTCTAAGATTGATTTAAGATCCGGATATCATCAACTTAAGGTCAGGGAGGAAGATATTCTAAAAATTGCCTTCAGGACCCGATATGGGCACTTTGAGTTTCTTGTGATGCCATTTGGGTTGACGAATGCTCCGACAGCTTTCATGGACCTAATGAACCGAGTCTTCCAGCCTTATCTGGATCAATTCGTGATAGTTTTCATTGACAACATTCTGGTTTATTCGAAGACCTAGGAAGACCACGAGCAACACTTAAGGATCATTCTCTAGACTCTTCGTGAGCATTAGCTTTATGCGAAGAAGGAGAAGTGTAACTTCTAGTTGGTAGAGGTCAAGTTCCTTGGACACATCATATCTGGCCAAGAAACCTCGATGGATCCTTCGAAGATTAAAACTGTGTTGCAGTGGAAATGACTGAGGAACATAGCTGAAATTCAGAGTTTCCTAGGACTTGTGGGGTATTGTCGACGCTTCGTAAAGGACTTCTCAAGCATTGCTACTCTGATGACTTGATTGACTAAGAAAGAAGTCAGATTTGAATAGGATGCTAATTACGAACACGCTTTCCATGAACTGAGGACCATATTGACAAGCACACCAGTCCTAACCATAACAACTACTCGTACAAGGTTTATTCTGATGTGTCAAGAGGAGGACTTGGATGTGTTCTTATGCAAGGAGGACGTGTTCTAGCTTATGCATCTTGTCAGCTGAAGTCTCATGAGAAGACTTATCCAACTCATGATTTAGAGTTAGCTGCAGTGATTTTTACTCTTAAGATATGGAAATGTTATCTCTACGAAGTAAAATTTCAAATCTTCTCTGATCATAAGAGTTTGAAGTATTTGTTCACTCAGAAGGACCTGAATCTGAGGTAGAGAAGATGGATGGAGTACATGGAGGATTATGATTTCACTATATAGTATCATCCTAGAAAAGCCAACGTGATAGCAGAACGTTAGGAATTCTAGCATCTTTAACTTTGGAGGATTGGAAAAGAGCAGAGATAGTAGGTGATTATGATCTTCAGTATCATGAGGATTATAATCAAGCAATGATGTACAATTTGGTTTCTGTGCCAGCTCTTATGCAACAGATCAAACATAACTAATGGCAGGATCCCCATCTTCAAGGAGTTTGGACTTGAATTCAAAATGGAGAACAACTAGATGGTTGAAATATATGAGAAGATGTAACGTTCTACTTCAGAAACGTCATAGTTGTTCCTCAAGTGGACGAGATAAAGAAGGCAGTCCTTCACGAGGCTTATAAATCACGATTTTCTATTCATCTTGGTAGTACCAAGATGTATTAGGATCTCAAGAGGCAGTATTGGTGGAGAGGTATGAAGAAGTATGTTCGCCAATACGTGTCAGAACATATCACTTGTCTTCAAGTCAAAGCTAAACACTAGAAACTAGCTGGGGAACTACAACCTCTTCCTGTTCCTAGATGGAAATGAGAACACATCACAATGGACTTTCTGATGAGATTAACGAGAATGGAGCAAAGGCATGATGTTATCTAGGTCATTGTGGATAGGCAGACGAAGTCTACACACTTTATTCTGTTTCGTGCAACGTATTCCAGGAAGGTTCTAGGAAAATTGTACCTAGAGCATATCGTTAGACTTCACTGAGTGCTGCTATCCATCACGTCAGATCGTGATACTCGCTTTAATGCGACGTACTGGAGAAGTTTCTAATAAGCCATGGGGACGGAATTGAATTTTAACACCGTATTTCACCGTCAGACCGATGGACAATCTGAAAGAGTCATCCAGATTTTAGAAGACATAGTTAGTGCTTGTATTTTGGATTTCGGTGGAAACTGAAAGAAGCATCTCCATTTAGCCGAATTCACCTACAACAATAGCTATCAGGCTAGCATTGGAATGGCACCATTCGACGCTCTATATGGTAGACCATGTACATCACCAGTTTGTTGGCTCGAGCCAGAGGATCGACTCACTCTTGGACCAGATGACATCCAAGAAAACAACGAGAAGATAGCCGTTATTCAGGAACGATTACTGATAGTTCAGAGTCGTCAGAAGAGCTATGTTGATAGAAGGCATAGGCCTTTGGAGTTCCAAGAAGGCGATTTTATTTTGTTGAGAGTTTCTCCACACAAAGGAATTAATCATGTTGGTGTGAAAGGGAAACTTGCACCGAGGTATATAGGCCCGTTCCAGATCATACAACGAGTCGGTGTTGTCGCTTATTACATTGTTTTGCCTTTAGAGTTGTCTCATGTACACAACGTGTTCCATGTTTTGATGCTTCTTAAGTGTCAACCTGATTCGGAAGCCATTGTGCAATGGTATGATGTCTCGATTCAATATGATGCGACTTACAAGGAGAACCAGTTCAAATTCTCGATCGAAAGATGAAAAGTCTACGTCATCGTGAGATACCATTAGTGAAAGTGTTATGGCAACACCATGGCGTTGAGGAAGCAACGTGGGAACTAGAAGCGACAATGCAGGAACGATATCCGTAATTGTTCTTATTTTGAGGTAAGCTCTAATTTCGAGGACGAAATTCCTTAAGGGGGTAGAGC
>NW_010360518.1:0-2503 GCF_000414095.1 Morus notabilis
GTTAAGGGTGATAAAATGTCAACTATTCTATAATATATTTTTTGATTCTATCCTGATATAGCTTTAAATACCTAATATATGCGTGAATAGAATACTTAGATATTTGTTCATATTAGCGTTTTCAATTAGGTTTGGATAATTGTATTTTGGGTAGTCTTTAGTTCTGCAACACCCTTTCATAGCCAGCATTCATGAATACCATGCGTACCCAATGCTAATTAAGTATTTGTAGTGGTTTAAGCCGTACGGGGCCCCCCCGGGGCCGCCCCGGGTCTGTACCGGGGCTGCCCCAGGTCCGTACCGGGGCTGCCCTGGGGCCGTACCGGGGCTTCCCCGGGACCGTACAAGAGACACAGTGTGTAATGGTACAAGATATGAAAAAAAAAGTAGTGCATTGTAAATGTTGCCAAACAAGACCTAACTAGCAATTAGAGTATGTGAAGGGAGCTCGATCTATTAATTCACGCACAAAATGACGTTGAATTAATTTCTCAAGTGTAATAACATATAAATATGTGTGTGTCTATAGATTTCGGATGAACATATGTGGATTATTATACAAGTTGTTCCACAGATAGGGGTAGCCAGTAAATCAAGGATTCAGCTTTAAAAGTAGTGCATTGACCATAGCCAAAGCTACCGCAAAGCAATCTACCTAAACCCTAAACCCGCGAATCCTCTTCTTCTTCTTCTTCAATAATCCTCCCTTTTCTCCCTCCATAAAATGATCCACCTTAGAATTTTTGTCTCCAAATCCAAGTGAACTAGTAGTGTTATAACCAGCTGAAACAACACTTGGATTGTTAACGTTATCATCTCTAGATGCCCCACCATGAACAAGTCTCCACGTTATCCCAACATAATGCAACGACTCAGCTATTTGCGTTGCAGTCACGCCCTTCTTTGTCCTCGCTTCCACCTCAGCACCTTTCTTAACCAACAACTCGATCACATCCCCATGACCTGACTCCGCCGCACAGTGCAACGCAGTGTACCCGTCCTCGTCCTTGGCATCAACCTTAACTCCTTTCTCTAGTAGTGCTCGAACCGTCTCAACCCGTCCCTTAAAGCACGCCCTATGGAGAGCGGTCCATCTATATTGATCTCGTCCGTTGACCGCCGCGCCATTCTCCAGAAGCTGGAGAATCGCCCTCACCTCTCCTTTCCTCGCGGCCAAACACAGGCTATCCCCTAGTCGGAGCACATCAAAAAGCCTATGGTCCCCTTTCCCAGCCGCCACATCATAGGGCGTTCGACGGGCGTAGTTTCTAATGTCCTTATTCGCTCCCTTTTGCAGCAAGAGCTTCACCATGTACTCATCCCCGAGGGCGGCCGTAACATGCAACGGTGTGTCTCCGTCGAGCGCATCCCGACTATCCACCCTTGCCCCACTGGCCAACAAAAGCCTCGCCCAATCCCTTTTCCTATCCTCAACTGCTAGGTGTAGAGCAGTATAGCCATCTTTTGTCAATGCATCAACATTTGCTCCTTTCAGTATAAGAAGCCTTAACACCTCCACATGACTGTTTCGGGGTGCCAGATGAATTGGCCCGAAAGAAGAATTCTCAGATCGTTCGCAGAAGGCCTTTCGGGCCAACAGAAGCTCAACAATCAAGGACTCTCTGGCCTCAGAAGCAGCCTCCATTAGGCTACAGCCAGATCGACTCTGGGCCTCCAAATCAGGCCCAAACTCAATAATTAACTGGACAATATCAGGCCAGCCCTGAACGATAGCCAAATGAACCAAACTCTACCCATTCGAGTCCACCGAGTCAGCAGCCTCCCAACTAGGGTCACTCCTCTCAAGAACTTCTCTAACTTCTTCCATCAAACCACCCGTCACGAGTCGTACCAGGATCGGTGACCCGACAAAGATGATCTTAATCCCACTGTCGGTGAAAAGCTGCTTTTTCTTGGTGGTGAACCAGTCGGATGGAACGGCGTCGTAAGTGGTGGAGTAGTCTTTGGTGGCTCCCCCAGGCACGACGACGCTGTGCAAGAGGAAAGAGTCGTCGGAGTGAGGGAAGGAGTCGGGCAGAGTCGAACCAGGTGGAAGGTGATAGATGATCTTGACGGTGATCTTCTCGAGCGGTGCTATTATGCCCGACTACGGTTTGACTGAGTAACGGGTTTTTATGAGTGGTTGGAGTCTGAAGGCGACCGGCATGGTGTACATTACGTTGCGTAAGGTAAGTTGGCCGTGACATTTTTGCCCTGCTTCTATTCTTATGGCTACCAGATTTGATGGCTCTAAGCTTATCAGCCTGTTCATTTCTCTGTTTATTTAATTTTTTCCTTCTTTGATGTTTAATTTCTCTCTTTGTTTTCTGATGCAGAGTTTTTGAGAATTAAGCATAAGCTTAAGCTGCGATTAATGAAGAGGAATGAAAGAGGTTGAAGATTTATTAATGGGGAGAAAAGGCCGGCTTTGATGAGAGAGAGATGAGAAAGAGAGTGCCAAGTGGGAACATGGAAAACGAAGAAAAGACTTGTTCTATGAATG
>NW_010360519.1:0-37185 GCF_000414095.1 Morus notabilis
AAACTGTGAGAGAGAGACAGAGAGAAAGAAACCAGTAAACCATCAATACGAACCTCGTGTAGTCAGTAGATATCTTCCCATAAAACATTAACCCAAAATATAATCCCCAAGCACATAAAACACACATCTAGGAAAACAATCAAATTTATAGCAACTAGTACGAGGAATAGAAGGGGAAAAAGGATCAAAAGAAAGTTAAAAACCTGATCCTTGAAACCTCGTGAAAGCATTTCATCTGCTTCATCCAGAACAAACATCTTAATGTAATCTGGACGAAGTGACTGTCTCCGCAACATGTCGAAGACACGACCGGGAGTACCAACAACAACGTGCACTCCACTGGAAAGAATACGCTGATCTTCACGAACGCTAGTGCCACCAACACATGCATGAACCTTGACACCAAGATAATCACCTAGAGCGCGCATAACCTTTTCAATCTGCTGAGCAAGTTCTCGAGTGGGTGCAAGAACCAACGCCTGGCATTCAACTAACCCATAATCAAGCTGCTGAAGAATTCCAGAGCAGAAAGTGGCTGTTTTTCCAGTTCCAGACTGTGCTTGTTGAATCACATCAAGTCCTTTGCAAAAGGGAACAATTCCTCTTTGCTGAATTGCCGAGGGCTTCTCAAAACCTACAAATAAGTTCAGGCCATGTTATCAGTTTTAATGTTGCTACAAGAACAATTTACATGTCAACATACACAAATCTTTTATGTTAGGAAATGGTCCTAAACCTAACTTCGATTGAAGATCACGCCACTTATGTACTGATATAAAAAGACAAACAAGACACTAACAGCATAAGCTGACCAGCTTATATTTTGACAAGCAATCAAATAAAGATGAACCACGTATGATGATAGCACACAGCTACAACAGTGATAGAGGTATGGAATGTATGGTAGGCAACTTAAGAAGTAAACTTGCCTACAATCCTCCTTAATTTCAAAGCAAAGGTTCAATGAAGTACCAGTACTATAAACTTTTTATTTTTATTTTTAATTTTCCAAAAGAATATATCATGGTGAGAATGTGAGTCCGTGACATACCATAAGCATAGATGCCTCTAAGGAGGTTCTCCTGCAATCCCATAGCATCAAAACTCTCAAAAACCTCATCATAGGATGTGAAGAAGTCTGATCCATCACTGCCAAGTCTGCTCCCATCATTTATCCAAGAATGAGAATTTGAAATTAGCGATACACAAAATAGTGGGGCTTTGCTATCATATCTATCAGGAAACATGATTATTAGTAATAACAATAGAAAAACTTATGGAAACTTACAACTCATTCATTTTGGCATCATACTGGCGAGCATCAAATTGGGATCCTTCTGGTACCACACCTGCCATGACTGCAAAAAACACGAACCATATGTCCAACTCAAAACTAAAGCTCACAAAAAACTTGATTCGTCAAGGTATAATATCCAAAGCTTCAAATGTTACATTCAAAGGGAGATCTTTTTCGCATCATTCATTTTTTTGATAAGTTGTCTGTCACAAACCAAGGATAGAAGAACGATTAATTAAACATAATTACTTTTGTCATTTTATTTGCAGCCGTTCTATATGAAGTTCAAAGCATATTCACAAAGTTTGCTACAACCTCAAACTTAAGTAGATATGCAATGTGTGTGCACTAAAGCCTGATGCTTTCTTCTTCTTCTATGGATAGATCAGAGTGGACACATAAATGCACTTTTCTCTTGCTCTCACAGTTTATTAGAAGAGAATATGTGAAGCCTTTATTTTTCACTTGGAAAAGTTAAAAATCTTAACTTTAAATGTTTCTATAGTTTCTTTACTGCCCATAAACTCAGTGCCTAGACACCTAACCTCTTGCATAAAATTAATACAAATCTATAAAGACGTCTCATAACACAGCTTAGTTGTGTGAAATCAACCTTTTAATGGGATTTAGGAATTAACATAAAAATCAGCTAAAAACCCACTACATAACAAACTAGAACAAGCTTTAACAAACAAATCCAAACAGCACCGCATCAAATTCCATACAAGAGTTCAGCAAACACACACTCGGATTAAGCATCAGCGGAATCGAATTCACCGCTTACGCGATTGACCCAAATCAAGGGAAAAAAAAAAAGCTTCATACAACAACAAATCGCAAACCAACCAAAACGAAACAAACAAAATAATTAAACGGAATCCCGTAGAAATCATATCAGTTTGCCTCTTTTTTTTCCTCTCTTTCAAAAAAATCAACAAAAATCGAAAACAGTCGATCTACCACAGAAAACGGCAAAATCGTAGCAGAAAAACAAGAAATCTAAACTCGAGCTAAAGACACAAACTTGAACCGATAAGAAGCGAAAAGGAAGAGTGAGATTGGAGAAGGGAATCGAAGAGTACCTGATAGAAGTTAGAACTCGAAGAAGAAGAAGATTTCTGTGAGAAAACTTTGTTTGAGAGTTGTGGGTTCTTTCCCAAACTCCTTGGATCTCTCGGTGGTGTGTCAGTGAATTGGAGGGATTTTGGAGGAGTCGAGGAAGGAACGCAAACGCAGCAGAGGAGTAAAGAGGATTAGGGAAATCTAAAGGGATCCCTTTATGCCTCACTTTTTAGTTTCCCGATTTTACCCTTCCCTTTCTTGAATATTACTGCTGTTTTGGAAAATTGCATCCTGGACCCTAACCTTTTATACTGTCAAACTTAGGTCCCCAACTTCTTAAAATATGCCTTGAGGAGAAAGTGCGAGCCTTAGGCCCGTTTAGTTCATACATTTAAACGCATAATATTTCTCTTATAAAAGTTTGAATTAAAAAAAATTATGATTCTCACACAAAATTTGAATTCAAAATCAAAATCACTGACTTAAACTCATAAACCAAACAGCTTTTAGCTTATTTGTCCAATACAAATTGACTCAACAAACAATCTGATCGCTTAAACCATAGGTGTACCAACTATCATCGCTTAAACCACAGCAAGCCTCGTACTAGAATTAGTAGCAATGTTGTGATAGGGGGAGCTGACCACATTCTCTATGAAGGTTAAGGACGTTTCTTTTTTTTTATTTCACCCCATTATCCATGTATTATTATCTGTGTGAAGATGTAAAATAGTCCCCAACGATTGAGGTTTAGTCACTAAGTAGTAAGCACTAATTTTTTTCTCTCTTTTGGGCAAAGTAAATTTTCTCTGATGAAAAAAGTAAGATGGGATGAAATTGAGAATTCAAGAAAAAGAAAAAAAGAGATTTAGAATAAAGTAAGGTAATTATTAGATATAGATTTTCGTTAGTGAAGGTGTGAAATGGGATTTTGCTGTGATATTTCTTTCCACGTTGTTTGATTTTAAGAGTTTTGTGTTTTTCTCCTAATTTATTAAAAGGCAATTCTATTCATACACTTTTTTTTTTACTCTCTACACCTCATTCTAAATATACACTCCATATATTACTTTGCACACTCTTATTATTCCAAAACTGTCCTTAACTATTTTCATAACATTATTAATTCTTGATTACTCTATTTTTCCCTTTAAAAAAAAAGATTACTCTATTTTTCTTTTCACACTCACCATTTCATTTTTAGTTGAAGCTTTAAGCATGGAGCATTTTCTCATATGTAAAAAAAATTACTATTATATTTTTTAGAAAAATAAATGACATTTATAAATATAGAAAATTATTAGTGTTAAATTTACATTTTCTTGACGTTACTATTTAAGAACGTTATAGTAAATTTTTTAGGGTAAATGTCCTTTATTTTTCTAAAAAACCGTAACGTAATTTTTCTTTATGAAAAAACGCTTCATGCCTAAAGTTTTAATTAGAAAAAAAATAAAGAAATAGAGAGATAGACAAATGATAATATTAAATTAAGGAATTAACATGAAATAATGAGTGTGAAAAGAAAATGAATTTGTAAAGAATTAAATAATCTTATGAAAATAGTTAAGGGTAATTTTGAAATAATAAAGTGTATAAAAATCAAATTTAATCATTTTAAAATTATATGGGGTTTGTATTTAAAAGAGAAGTGTTGAGAGTAAAAACGAGTTTGATAGAACCATCCTTTATTAAAATGTAGATTTGCGTTTTTGCTGATTTTTTTTGGGTGAAATTTTGTATCATGTTTTGTTTTCTTAGCTTCTTTGGTGAGATTTTTTTTTCTTTGAAATGTTGATTAATTTTGACTTAACAATATGGAAGATCCTTTAAAGGAAAAGTACACGATTTGTTATGGTTTTATACATGTTTATTATTTATATTATTCTAAATAATTAAGTGTCATTGTGACTTTTTATTTTTTTATTAATTGAATGACAATTATTTTTTAATAATGGATTGGCATAAATAAAATTTTTTACCATCTTAAATGGTATTTTTAATTTTTTTCCCATCATTTAACGATAAAAATTCAGTGTGCGAGGAAAGACCCACTTGCATTACTTTCGTTATTTTGGGGAGTCACGGAATATGTTTAAACAAATTAAGACCTAAATGTAATTCCTTAAAAGTAAAAGGGACCAAAACTGCAATTTTCATTTTGATGTTTGTTTGTTTTTGTTTTTCCCCCTTTTTTGAAGGGGATTTTGATGTTTTCCAGCATCTTCTGGTGCCGTTTTGAGACGATTGGGCTGCTGCGCGTTGTCGTTTCCCTTCCCCTTTTGAGAAGAAAGTAATTTGCGATGTTAATTGCTTCTCGACTTTCGAGTAGCTTTCCCCCCCCCCCCCCCCTTAGCAAAGAACAGAGGAACAAGAAAGTCTTGGGTTTTGCTTTTTTCCGCATCAACCAAACTCGAGAGTTGGAATATGCATTAATCATTAATTAAAAAGAAAAAAGGAAAACCTTGTGATTTGATCCTTTAGAAGACATATTTCTCCCTCGTTTTCTTTTCTTTTCTTTTTTTTTTTTTTTTTTTTTTTTTTTTTTTTTATTTTTTGTGAACTAACCCAACTCCATTGAATTTGAACACAAAACTTCAAATCCAAAGGGGGGTGTTCATCATATTCAATATGCTTTTTAACTTCATTCAATTTGATTCGCATGCGTGAGGGGTTTTTTTTTTTTTTTTTTTCCCTCAGTACGTATCGCATTTTATCAGTTTTTAGAGAACGTCAATTAATGCAGTCAACCAATTATTCGTATTTTTGCATATTGGATGAGATCAATTTATAAGAGTATTTATAAATTTTATCAGCATATTGATTAGTGAGCATAGTAATAAAGGTAGAATTTAAGAGGGAGAAAACTAAAAAAAAAAAAAAAAAAAAAAACGTATTTTTGCATATTGGATGAGATCAATTTATAAGAGTATTTATAAATTTTATCAGCATATTGATTAGTGAGCATAGTAATAAAGGTAGAATTTAAGAGGGAGAAAACTAAAAAAAAAAAAAAAAAAAAGAAAGAGAGAAAGAAAATAGATCCAGGAGAAAAAAGATAGAGATAAAGAAAGTGTAAGATATTTACATATATATATATATATATATATATATATAAAAAAAATACTCTTAACAAAATTAGAATTATAAGTTCAAATGCCGTAAAATAAACAAGGCCTTTCATCTCCTAAAAATCACATAGTTCTAGACATACTTTTATGCTTTAAATTAAACATAGATAAGAGAAGAGAAAATATAATGGGGAATAGAAATGGCTATCGTGACTCGTCTTCCATCAGCAAAATTGATGGCAACCATTATCAGCAAAAACAAAAAACGCAACCAGAGCCTAATTTGGCCACATACAGAAGCAGCTCCGACATTGACGATTCAGTTGACAGAATTGGACTTGCTTTTGGGCCGAGCTTTATGAATGGGTTACACCCAGATAAAAGCCCAAATACGGGAATAGCTCAAATAAAGGCCCAAAAGACCCGGAAAGTTTGCCTTTGCTCAAAAGAACTTGGGCTGTTCGCAAGTCCTCAAACGAGGTGTCGCATCTTTCGGCTCTGGCTCTGGATAGACTTCAGACGGATGAATGATTGAAAAGTTTGGAATTCAACCAGTTTTTATTTTTCACGTTTTTTAAAAAAAATAATAATAATATTTTTAAAACGACATTTAGCACAATAAAGATAAAAGATTAAAATAAAAATAATTTTTTGATTTAGTGTAAAATAAGAGAGAAATAAAAACAACTTTTAATCGTTTTTCATTTTTTATTTTCGTTTTCTCCTCTCTCTCGAGTAGAGAGAAAGAGAGAGACATTATGAGTTTTTGTATACTGAAAATAATCTCTTAATAAAACTACTAAACGTATTTTTAAAAATAATTTCTATCTAGATTAAAAACGCTTTCATTTTTTATTTTTATATAAAAAATAAAATCATTTTAGAATGAGTTCTAAACGCGTCTAAAAAATTCCCGTGCGTGTTAAAGGTTTCCAGGTTTTTTTTTTTTTTTTCAAGAGGCGTACTGTTTGATATGTATTCGAAAAAAGTTATCCATATCTCATCGTCAGGGGAACAAAAAAAAGAGCAATCCAAATCTTGACTTTGGATTTAATACCACTAACGTGTGTCTGTCTAAGTTCATATATGTGGAGTCCATTATATAATAATAGAATGTTCGTGGACTCTTTTCAGGAAAGCAGATCGTGGACAAATAAAAAATAGACAGCTCAAGTAAGTGTGATTAAGTTTTACAAATTTTTAATGAAAAATACATACTTTAGTGATCATAATTGAAGCACTTTTTAAACATGATTCCTCTGTGATAAATATATCCAACTCCTGAAATGTGTTTCTAGAAAAAAAAAAAATCATTAAATGTGAATAATTTATTTTTTCTTTGAGGATAACCTTGTGACATTTTGGACGCTTATTCTTTTGGTTGCCATAATTTTGGGTGGGAGTATTTTCTGTTTTGAATATTGTAAAAAAATCACTGTACAACTAAATGAGTGTGTATACTGTATAGATTCGGAAATATATATTTTTTTTATAAAATTGATAATAAGGTTATTATGCAGGTTTTAGAAGTAGGAAAACCCTTGGATAACAATTGTATTAACGTATTAAATTAAGTTATTAACAGTTGATATTTTACGAATTTTAATATATATATATATTTGTTTATCAGGCTCTTTTTTATTTCATGTCCATGCACGAGATAAAATTGTGTCCTTAAAATTAAATAAAATCTTAAATCCATCAATCATGATGATGCAACGCATTGGTATTTTACTACCGGCGGTATGTATATTTGCTTGTATTTTTAGTTTCACTGATTAATTAATAATGCCTTTTTTTTTTTGTTGTGGAAATCTGTGTGATTGGTCATGGGATAGATGGAAAAAAAAAAAAAAAAACTCAGGTACACCGCAAATTCTTAGATCATTGACGTCGGAGGAAAAATACAAGGGAAGCCCCCTAAATCCTGCAGTGCCATTTTTTGCCGGGTGAGGGAATTAATTACCAAAATAAGAAGTAATATATATATATATATATATATATATTCAGCAAAACATATATATATATATATCCAGGGGACAACAAGTTTCTTTGTGTCAAATAATTAATTATACGAACTACTTTAAAAATAATAACAGTCACAGTAATTTCACAGTATATATATTATCTCATAAATGTTTGTTTCACAATCAAGTAAAGAACTTGAGTTGTGTATGTGTGTATGTGAGAGAAAAATATTATAATAAAAAATTTAAATTTAAATTTTTATGAGAGAAAACACAATAATAATAGAACTTAATTTATGATTTGAGTTGTTAAAAGAATGCCTCGAGAGTATGATTTTGAGCTCCCAAATTTTTGCCAAAGTTTCTGAATTTGATACACTCAAGATTTATAACAACCTTTGATTGCATTCCGAAGACAACAAACACCTTGGCTGTATTTGGAGTTATTTTTATTTTTATTTTTCACGTTTTTTGAGAAAAAAAAATGAAAACGAGAGACAAACGGCGTTTGACACAATTAAAGACAAAAAAGGGAAATGAAAACGATTTTTTAGTTTAGTGTAAAATGAAAGATAAATGAAAAATGACTTTTAGTCGTTTTTCATTTTTTGTTTTTGTTTTCTCCTTTCTCGAGCACAGAGAGAAAGAGACATTAATAAATTTTTTTATACTGAAAACAATCTCTTGATAAAACTACTAAACGCATTTTCAAAAATGAATTATATCTGAGATTGAAAACGTTTTCATTTCCATTTTCATACTAAAAATAAAATAATTTGGGAACGAGTTCCAAACGCACCCCTTGTCTTCACGACTTTCTATCCAATTTATTATAAGTTGTTCGGTATTTTGTCTAGTTGGCATGATTTGATAATAATATGTAAAAAATTCAAAAATAGGTTCTAGATGTTTTGGTGCAGATTCAGATTAAGAATCAGTTTCATAGCAGATTTGGAATAGAGATTTTCATGGAATATTTGAATCCGATTTTATCCAGATTGTTGCTGCAGATTCCGCTTGATTTGATTTTAGAATTCAA
The DNA here is from genome assembly GCF_000414095.1 of Morus notabilis. Classification (NCBI taxonomy): domain Eukaryota; kingdom Viridiplantae; phylum Streptophyta; class Magnoliopsida; order Rosales; family Moraceae; genus Morus; species Morus notabilis. The sequence goes on from NW_010360519.1 coordinate 8,437, forward strand.
GTTATATTTGAATTCGAATTTGAAAGTAAGATATGCTTTTGTGTTGTTGCAGAGCCGATCTTGATGCAGATTATGAAGTTTAAAGTTGCTGCTAATTTTGCATGAGAAGATATGCTTGGTTTCAAAATTCAAATATGGATTCTTGGTGATTAAAAGTTAATTACGTGGATGTGATAAGCAAGAAGTTCAAATTGCTTTATAAGTGCATCACATGGTTTGATTTTTGAAATTAGAAAAGTGTGCAGATAAAGGGTATGATCGTATGAAGATATTGCTTGCAAGACTAGTTGGATTCGGTCCCAAGTTAGTAAGGTTGGTTTTGTGAAGATTAAAGCTACGGGATTCAAAATTTAAGATTATGCTACGGATTATGTACAACATATATGGTGATTTTGAATCAGATATTGTGCAGATTTTTTGGGAAAATATCGTGAAGATATTTCGGAGATTTTCTAAAAGAGAGAATCGTGGAGATTTTATTTTGAGAGAAAATCATGGAAGATTTTCTTGAGAGATTTTCTTGTAAGAGTTACTTTGAAAGGAAATTATGTGAATATATTATGCTGCTTCATCAAAGATATACAAGTACAAGATATTGTTGAGAGAAAATCATGGAGAAGATTATGTGAGTTTGAGAGCTTTTACAGAAAAATATTCAGAGAGTCGTTTGTGTTTTTGAGAGACATTGAGTGTTAATCATAATGCATTTCAGGAGAGAGGCTTATTGCTTTCGGGAGGAAGCTCTTTCGGTTGTAGAAAGTTCACCGGGTGAATAGAAGATGCATGGTGCACGCTAAACAACATCACTGTAGAGATTCATCACAGCAGCATAATTGTCTAGGAAGGAGTCCTGTGTGAATAAGTCTGTCATTGTCTGCAATTTTTGGAACATAGAGAATTATTTACTGTTTGGGCATGGCTTCACAGATGTAGGTGTATGCACCAAACTGTGATACCATATTGCATGTTCTTTTTATTTCTGCACTTTATTCTGCTCTAAAAACTAAACATAATTAATCTCGATCTTAACTAATTACGCCGTATCTCAAATTGTGTTATAACACCATCTGAAACACCAGACTTAAAACAACAAATCTAACATAAGTATTTATTCTGCATAATAGTTGTGTGGAATCAAACATGTATCTCCATAAACTTTTTAGTTTGATAAAAAATGCCCTGTAGAGTTTATCGGTGTCATTGCTTTTTGAAGCGATCTTGCCTGTAAGTGGCCGGAATCAATAAGTCAAAGATGCTAATTAAGAGGGCATTTTATGCAGCACTTGTAATAATTACGGGACCTATCGAATTTCAACCTCATTATATAGTTTCTATGAATAAATATTTGTTGGGTAACCAATTAAATTAATACATGTAAATATAATCCAACTAGAAGCTGCTTGCCTGTTAAATATGCTGAAGAGCTACTACATTAGAAGGTCATTTGTCACGAACTTAAGTATTACAAATTAACTTTTAAAAAAAAAAAAAAAAACGTTTGTTAAATTTGCACAAAATACAACTTTAACATTATATTATGAATCACTTCAGTATGATCAGGAACTTCCCTAAACCATTTTTCTTTTTTAAAAATTAGATGCCAATTACCTATTGTTTATTTGTTTTAGCCCTTATTTAATCTGCCTATTACACATACATATATAGAATATAGATATTGGGATCTAGGGAAGTGTTATAATTACTGCAATACTATTACGATCAAGTGGCTATTCATATAATATATTTAGTGCAAACCAGTGATTTCACGCTGAGCTGATCATCAGATTCCTGAACTTTGGACCACCTTCCGCCAGTTTTTCAAGTCCCTTCTTGTTTGCTTTTTTCTTCTTTCACTTCTGTTTAGTGGGCTACTGATAATTTCTTAATTTATTTTGCGTATTATGAAACGAATACGTAATTTCTACATAGGACGTGGACCAGTTGGGTAACTGTACATTTTTTAAACTTTAATTCCCATTTTCGCCTAACTGAAGCACATATATTGATCATATCTACATTAAAAAAAAAAGACTCATACTCTTTTAAAGTGGATAAATCTATATTTTTATCTTTATTCTTGATTAATATCCTTTTAATCAAATAACTACATTAGTTAAAAGGGTATTAATCAAGAATAAAATGAAAATTAAATTAAGACTCGTACATTGTTAAGGTAAGTTCAGTAATATTCTCAAACTTTATATACTTGAACACACAAATATTTGGTATCAGCTTACTTTCATCAATTTTTCTCCCTTTACCTTTTCGCTATGGACTCCATCGTATCATGTATTTGAATATAACTTTTGTATATTTTAACTATTTTTGTATACATACATTGTTAAAATATTAAAAACTAATACGTGAGCTTAATAAGCTAGTAAATTAACATGGTAAAGTCTAAAGTGAGATGGAGTGTTAGAATATTATTAGCCTATGTCTTAATAGTATTCAAACTTTTATGGTTGCGGATATAGTTTAACGATAATTTTACATATGATTTCACCATATTAATGTAGAGTTTAGATCTTCCTACATTTTAAAAAAAAAAAAATATATATATATATATATTTTAAGCTTTTGGTGAAAACGATAAATTAACATAAACGTATATCACGCAATGCTCTAGCTTTATTGCCTTGCCAAACATGGTGTATTAATTTGTATTAAGTGACCTTTTACACATCTCTCTCAAATTCTCTCTTTCCTTTCATTAGGAAGCGGAGTAGATAGCAGATCACATAGATAATAATCCGAGAAAAAAAAAAGAAATCCGATTGGTGGGAACTGGCCCTAAGCCCTTAACTACTGGGGTCTCTTATTTTCTCCTTTCTTTTCTTCTCATCTTCATTTTATATTTCGGCAATTCTAGGCCGAAGAGGGAGATCATTAAAGATTTTCTCTCAGGTTGGATTTTTTTTTTTTTTTTTCATTTTCCCTCTTCTGTGTATTTTGTCATAGTTCAAGTATTTTCATAATGAATAATTAAAAACATGTATCCACTTAAATCTTGTTTACAGTGGTGTTAATCTGGTTGTGGTAATAACTTGTTTAGTTTTAATATTCTTCTGTGTTTTCTTATTACACCTGTAGCTTTCGAGTATCATATATAGATGATTGTAGGGGGCTGAAATTTGACGTCGACAACATGTTCATTATTATATTAGTCAGAAGAGCCCACATAGGAGACAAAGCAAATTGAAAAGCAAAAGTTTTATATCTTATTCTAGAGCTCTCGATTTTATCTCATTTGTGAAGTTACATATACTCTAATTAAAAAAAAAAAAAGGAATATGAGAAAAATTCTCAATGTTCTTTACTAAGAACAATAATTTGACTATGTTTTCGTTTATTAGAATATGGGTCATTTGTTATATCTATCTTATTACTTTTACATGATTTTTAGTATTGTGAATATATAATATTTAATCAGTTGAATGAAATTACCACTTATATATATATATATAAATTCGATCAAGAAGAGGATAGGGTATTTTAGAACTAATTAATTAATTGAAAACAAACCAAAGTATACTGCAGAATAATTGAACCCTAAATAATAGTGATTGTCTCACATTATTTCCATATAACTTAAAATGTCACAAAACTATAAGTTGTAACGTTCTTGGTACCTTCGTCATAGAGATCTTCATTTTTTAACTGTTTAAATCCCGTTTACTCATATGGTAACACCTATTTGATTAGTAATGTTAAAATGTTACCCTTATTAACTAGTCACGTGACCCACATATAATTAACCTAATAAATTAACACCGCGATCCAAAAGCATCAAAATTTCAATTTATATATAATAACCTTGAAAGATAATCTTTTTGAATGAAACTCATTTTTTTGGACAATTTGCTTTTTTTAGTAATATATACATCTATTAAATTAATGACGCGTGCTACATTAACACGAAAAAAATATCACACATACCCATATTGCCATTAATTCGTACATGGCCTCTCCTACTCCTCCTCTTCAGGCTCTTTCTTTTTTTCTTTTTTTTTTTTCCTTCTTATTATTATTTTTTAATTTTTTAATTTTAAGTAGAAAGTGACCCGGTTGAAATAGTCCGCAGAGATGGGGCACGACAATTTCTGGCAGTTTGAATGTGGGGATGATACTGAGACACCTCCACTCTCGGCCAATGCATGGAGGGTTGCTAGGCCAGGGAGACATGTGATAAAGCACGTGGCTTCTGCTTCAATTGAAATGATCCACATAATATTACATCTTACATGTATGGTTGGCCTTGAGTTGGCAAAAATAAAAAAAAACACGACAATCCATATAACTACTGTGATGTGAGGATATTATTAATACATTTTAGCTGCATTAATTCTAAAGATCTTTTTTCATATTTATATTATATTATATATTTTATTATTTTCTTGGAATTATCATTTTTCTTGTTTCTCTTTTCTTTTCCTATGTTATTATTAATTTGTTGCCCCATGTGATCATAAAGTTGGCACGACTAATCTGCCAAACCAATAAAATAATTCTTTGGCGCATGGTAAGTTTTTCAGCTAGCTTTTTCCTCAAAAATTGGCTTGGCATGCACAAGAGCAAATATATATATATAGAGTACTAGGCCATGTTAAAGGGCGTGGTCCAGACTCCAGGCTTGGACATGCATAGTTAATGCTATATATATATATATAATATGTGATAAAATTAGAGAATTTATCTTTAAAAATATATAAGTTTGGACTTTTATTCCTTATTCTTGATAAATATCCCGTTAGTGTAATATTTAACTAAAAAGATTATAAATCAAGAGTAAAAGGTAAAAATCATAAACCATACACTTTTAAATAGTATTTGTCAAGATTACCCTATATATATATTATTCAAAAATAAAACTAAAAGAAACCCTAATATATTTTCTTTCTCTGAAACAGTACTGGAATCTGTGGTACACTTGGTGAAAGAGTCTTTGATGATCACTTGACTTGGTTGAAAAATGCACCCTAGCCATACAATATGGACGGCCATACATATATATTGGACCACACACAAGTATTCTCTGATACACCCAACTGATTGATACCGAAGACTGAGTAAGAATGATTCCCAAAGCAATATCTCTCTCTGATTTACTTTCATAGAGCCATTCAAAAAGATCATGAAAAAAAAAATCACCTACACGTCATTAAGGCGTTGAAATATATATATATATATATATACACTGTGTGTGTGTGTGTGAATCTATAGAGAATATTAATGACCAGTGCCGATAATGATGTATAACATTATTAAAAGTTTAGAAAATAAAACGGATATATATAAAATAATTGTATCAGATTGAGATTGAGACCTATTTTCAACGGATACATGTAATTGGAATTGGAATATATCACTCTGGTAATACGCTTTGAGTCACATAAAATTTATTAGCTAACCCTGGAATGACATTTGGCAGAATTTTAAAGGTCCAGGTGCCATGCTTGGTTGCCGAAAGCAGGTGCAGAAGATAGGATGCAACATGCCAAGTAGAACCCCACTAAAGTTCTCTTCGCCTGCCATTAAGGTTGCCCTAAAGAAAAGTGTTCATACGGCGGAAGAGAGAAGAAGATGCTTATCATAATTGGCATTGCAAGTGGTTCTCTTTCTTTTTTTTTTCTTTTTTTTCCTTAAGGATAAATAGTGTTCCAAATCAAGGAAATATATACACTAATACAGACTCAAATATTCCACAATATAAGGAAGTTTAATCCCGTTCATATACAGGTTCTATCAATAAATTCTAATAAAATGTATAAAAGATCAAATATGCAGCGAATTTCAATAACAAGAAGTTTGAAGAAAAACACTAACAATCGAGCACACATATGACTCTTTTAACAATAAAAAATACACGCACAATGGGGAGCAAGTGGTTCTCTTTTTTGAACAAATGCGCGTATCATTTGTTCTATTTTATTTCAAAGCTTGTTGGAGTTATGTTGTAAGCATACACTTTCTCTAACTCCCCACTCCCAAAAGGGAAAGTCTAGAACATATTAAACAAATACCCACTTCCCAAATGGGAAATTTTACTGTGTTTTCCACTTGTACATACCACTTAACTTGTTATAATTTGCGGACTAAAATCCTTGCTAGTTGGTGGCTAAATGATAAGATGATCGAGCTAGCCCCGTCCTATCATATAATTCATAAATATGAGATATATAATATATATGTATGTGTGTGTATGACTTGATCTAATCGTGCATCCTACATATGTACGCATGCAATATTTTATTAAATTCGTCGGCGCCATTTATAATGAATAGCTAATTAATTAAAACTTTTGATCATCATATATAATTGATTATAAGCAAACTAAAGCTTGATTTGGCTAACTTTGTTGAATCATGACGGTGAATGGGGAGCACGTATGATGGATCTATAATAGAAGTGCGATCAGCCAACGAAAATGTGGTTCCATTAATATTGACCCATTTTGTGAAAAGTATCATATCCAATATTCTCTCGATCGTCTGATTATTACATATTCTAAACACGGAATGTAGAAAAGCCATGACGTCCGGCGAACAAAGCAACCATAATTTGTACTGTAGATATATGTACATTATACAGGTGGGAAAATTTTCAATGCTAATTATTATGTAGTATTTGCATAATTACCAATTAACTAATATAAAGCATATATACTTTAAGCTGCTTTAGCGGCGCATTAGATCTTTTGGGTGGGATAATTTGTGTCCATGAGGGTCTGTTGAGCCTTCATTGGTTGATGCCTTTGAAAGCATTTTTCCCTTTTACTTTCCCATTACACTTTTTTCCAAAGGGTGGGGGCCTGCCATTATACTTCTTTGTATTAAGCTTGTTAATTGTCTTTGCATGATTAATTAATAAACTAATGAGGATTATTAGGGGCACCTTCGCATGTATCTTTTGCAGAAATCTAATGATCAATTACATCTTGTTTTTGTGGATATTCAAAGCATGTACCCTAACCGTTTTTTTTTTTTTTTTTTTTTTTTTAAAAATTTTGGGGGGGGAAAATTTTTTTTTTTTTTTTTTTTTTTTGAAAAATATTGGCAGGGCATAATATTGCTGTGCATGTGATTTTGATGACAATAATATTTGAGACTTTCAAAAGAACTTGACTCTCTTCCTCTTTTGCTTATATTTGTTTCTATTTTGGCTATTTTGTTTATGCATACGGCTTCCTTCTAGTTGTTATATATGTTTTCTTTTTGGGAAAAGTATTTTCTTATGTTATTGAGTGCTTCCCTAGATAATTTGAAAATAGACATAAATGAAAAATGTCAAAATTTACCAAGAATTACCGAGCAAAAAAATTATATCATTCTCTCGATTTTTTTCTGAAGAAGTTATCACGCCTCAAAACATGAGTTATTGACGTGAAAACTTATTTAGAAATTAAACATGATTAAGAAGGTAATTAAACATTTAATAATGTTAAAATTAATTTCAAAGATAAATATATATAAGAATTTCTAAACAAACCCCACTATTTTAAGAAAATTAAGTTTCAGGAAAAGTGAGGTGGGTTTCACAAAACCCTAATAAAACAAATTTCAAAATTAAGCCTTTGACATCATGTCAAGTTTCCCCAAAGGAATTCCATATTGTAGCATACATAAACAAGATAAATAGTTGAATATAGACATCAACCATAGTTTAAGAGTATTTAAGTTTACAATCCATTAATATATATATACCTTAGTAATAATCAATGAGGAGGGAAGTAAGTTACAACTCTTCACTTCTTGTGTTCGGCTCACCTCACCAGTAATCTTTGTCTACTCGGCACTACTTCTAGCTTCACCTAGGAGGGGTTTAGAACATTGAAAACAGAATAAACAGTAGCGAAAGGCCCAATATAATATAATTTTATAAAACTTTTTCAATTTAAAGTGTACACGGTCTGAACAAGTCGTTCGGAACCAAACATCCTTTTATGAAAGGAAATAATCGTAAATCTCAAAATTTCATGTTTCAGTAAGTAATTTCACAAGATTATGATGAATCACTTACCTTATCGCAAAGCCATGATATCACCACCGAAGTGGCCCGTATGGGTTTCGGGACCTGCCTCCAAGGATATGATCTTCATACCCCAATCTCTAGGCCATCATGCGTTTTACCATTTCTTAAAATATCTTATTTCAAGAAAATATTCCCTTAAACTCTTCTTTAAAACTGAACAATGTCAAACATGTTTTGTCTTTAAAACATTTCCATAAGCCAATAACATTTAAAACAATGCTAACAAGGATATGGTCAAGAATATCATACCTCTTAGCAATTTAGTCTACGATAACTTCACGTTGTCCAACCGTCTATTCTTAAAGCCCCACGTCCGATTGTGCTACTAGCTTTGTCATCAAAACAACGGTTTAGAGTTTAAACCTCACCTCTAAACAATCTAGCTTAATTATATATAATTGTATCATACTAGTATGCCTTGACTCAAAACTAAAATTTATAAATAACTTCATGATCCAAGTTGAGGTTTTTGAGAATTTGAACTAAAACAAGAAAATTAGAGTGGAGTAGGGATTAATATGGTTGATTCACTCACTTTGAGTTCCCAAATGGGGTTAATTTGGTTTCCCATAGAAATTTGGGTCAAACACAAGTTTTTAAAATATTTTAAGGCATTTCCCATGTTAACTGGTCGCCCGATGACAGATAAGTGCAACACCACCAGTTGACTAGTGGTGCCTGGTCCGGTTGCCCAGGGCGGTCGACTGGGGGTGTTCTGCAGGCATAAAAATATATGTCGAATCAGTGAGGAAAGTACTACAAATATGCATTTTCGAGTTCGATTTCAAGATAAATTCATTGGAATTCTAAACATTTCAACAAGATCAAAAAACCAAAAACCCCCAAATTTAAACATGAAATCAACTACAATTCATCTCAAAATCAAGTTTAAACCAAGAATTCCTCAAACCAACCAAGATCAAGTTTCACCAAAAAATAAATCCAAAATCATGAGTTGTTTCTCAAAGAATTTTACCTCAAACTTTCCTTTGGTGGTGAAAACTTCTTGGAAACCCTCTTTTGTTCAAATCTAAGTCCAAACTCCCTTCGAGAAAGTGACAAATTTGAGAGAAAGATAGAAGGAGAGAGGCGAGTGAAGGAGAAAGAGAGATGAGGAGAGATCTGAGAGAGTGTGTGTGCTACGGTGAGGGAGAGGAGAAAAGAGAAAAAGTAAGAGAAAATAAAGAGAGAAAAAAGAAAGAAGATGAACATAAAAAGATATTTTGAAGTGTAGGTAAGAAAATGTGTTTTCACATACTTCTAGGGTAGAATTGTGAATATTGAAAATAATTAAAATTCCTTGAAAATATTTAAAACTTGTAGATAAGAAAATATTTAATAATCACGATTAATTAAGAAAATTAAATTAGACACACTAATACATCATTATTAACATAATTAAACTGTCTTAATTCTTCTTGTTGTTATAGAAGTATGCATTAATGAGACATTAAAAAAGATATTATTCAAAAAAATCGACATATATACCTAGTTGATTGGAATTGAGAAAATTGAGTTTCTTTAAACATAAGATCAATTTATTACGGAAAATTGACTTTTATAAATAGTTACATTTAGCAATATCTAGATTCAATTATATTTATTGTCTATTTACTATTTAGAAAATATCTTGATTTTAGGAGGTTTACTTGATAAACTTGGGTAACTTATCTTATTATTTAAATATAATTTATATTCGTAGGAGTCCATTTATAACGCTCCTTACATATTACTAAACCTCGTTAAATTATTTTATACTCTTCATTCTTTAATTTTTCTTCTCTAATTTTCAAAATGGTATTAGAGCATAATAACTCAAGCAAAGAATAGGTCCTAGTCACCACCCCAATTGACTCTTTTTTTTTCAATGCAAATGCTAATACCAATTGTGTATATTTCGAATCAAAAAGTATGATATAATATGTTATTTTCATTTTTAGTTCGATGTAAAATGCTATTTGAAATGTTAAATATACTTTTTTTCATAATCAGTAAGTTTTGAAAGTTGCAAAAGTAAACTATTATTTTTAAAATAATTAAAAAATACAAGAGTTGTAATGATTATATGAAAACTGTGTTTGAAGTTGGTTTTGTTTTTCACGTTTTTTGAGAAATAAAAAATGAAAATGGAAGAGAAACGGTGTTTGGCACAATTAAAGATAAAAAAACAGAAATGAAAATGATTTTTTGGTTTAGTGTAAAATAGGAGAGAAATGAAAAACAACTTTTAGTCGTTTTTCATTTTTTATTGCCGTTTTCTCCTCTCTCGAGCACAGAGTGAGAGAGAGATTAATGGATTTTTTTATACTGAAAACAATCTCTTGATAAAACTACCAAACGCATTTTCAAAAATAATTTCTGTCTAAGATTGAAAATATTTTCGTTTCCATTTTCATACAAAAAATAAAATCATTTTGGAATGAGTTCCAAACGCACCCTAAACATTTCAACCAATAGCAATCAAATGTCAAATTTTCCATATGATATACTTAGTAGGGAATTTATCACAAAGTATAGCATATGAAAAAATTTGGTACAACATTGCTAAAAAATAAATAAATAAATAAAATTGGCACAACAAATAACATTGTATTAGAGAATATTTTTTACACTCAAATACTAAATTTGTAATTAACACATTAATTATACTAATGCTCTAATAGCTCCAATGAGTAATAGCTCCTCGTCACCACCTTGATGATTGACGCTCCTTTCTTGTGCCTTTGACGATTGTCGTCCCTTTTCCTGGCCCCTGAGTCCAACTCTTACTGCCGCTCCCATTGTCGCTCATGTCTTTCACATCCAATGCCTAGTTTCAACCAGAGCTACATCTTATATATGGCCGCATACTAGGGAAAGTTAACTTTTATACATAACCAATTAATCATCTTTAACAATAGTTTAAGTTTAATTGTATTTATTATCAATTTAGGGTTCATAAAATATGTTGATTTTGAGAGATTTAATAGTATTGAGAAACTTACCGGTTTGTGTAATTGTAATTTGTATTTATATAGTGATCATTCATAGTTACAAGTTTGTTTTCTATCTTTTCCTGACTCTTAGTCCGCGAATTTGATATATTACCGAACTGCAATAAATCTTCTAATGATTTTCTTTCGTTTTATTTTTAAACTTTAATTTTTGAAAATTATGCTTAAAAAATATCAAACTTTAGTTCTGTAATCCTTTAATTCTTAAGTATAGCAGTTCAGAATTAGATTTTTTTATGGGTTAAGAATTCAATTTTTTAAGTACGAAAGAAGTACAATAATGAACATAAAAATAATTATTATCCATCATAATGTTAAGTATAATAGGTAAAGAGTTTCATGGTGGTCCTCCAAGCTAATTCACCCTGTAGCAATTATGCATCTCGGTAAAATTATTCTCTCTCTCTCTCTTTCTCTCTCTCTCTCTCTCTCTCTTCAAGATAAGCCTAAACACTGAATATGGCAGCGGATAGCTTGGGCAGATAGTGGAGCAAAGGAAAGAAAAAGCGATATATATATGGTTGAGAAAAGATCAGGCCAGGGAGATGATGAAGAATGGGACGCAAAGATTGGGAGATCAAAAATTTAGAATCACAAGACGCATTGGTAACAGTAACTGCTCGATCTCAATAAATGATGAGCCTGTGACTGTGGTAATTAGGTTTGTATGCATAAGGACGCTGAAGATTAAACGAAAAGCAAAAAATAAAAAATAAAAAATAAATAAATAAATAGAAGATAAAGTTTTCTAGACGACTTCTTTTGCTTTCTCTCTCTCTCTCTCTCTCTCTCTCTCTCTCTCTCTCTCTCTGTGTAAGCTGCTTTTCTGTAAATGGGAAATAAAATATTGGAGAAGGGCCAATAGAAGATAAACCCCACATTTATTCCATACGTGAAGGAACCCTCTTCTTTCTTCTTTGTCCGTCTATATAAAGACCAACATACCTTCACTGCTTCCCCACACAAATATCAAAACTAGTCCAAATTTGCAAAATACTTGTTCCAAGTTAACGGAACAGCACTAGGATTAGCTAGGGTTTCTATTTGGGATATCATGAGAGAGTTTTTGTCTGGCGAAACTACAGCAAGCAGATTTAAAGTAGTAAAGCCCCTTAATTTAAAAGAAATATGGTAAGGGAGGTGACAGAAGAGAGTGAGCACACATGGCATTTTCTTGCATGAAAGTTCATGCTTGAAGCTATGCGTGCTCACCCTCTATCTGTCACCCCACCACCAACCTCTCTCTTTCTCTCTCTCTCTCTCTCGTGTTTTTTTCTTTTTAATTTTTTGCCTAATTTTTTGAATTAAGTTTAATCTAATTTGTATATGTCATATATGAATTAAGTGTGTGTGTATATATATATGGAGGGTTCTTAATTTCATCTTGATTTGAGACTTTTGGTATAGTACATCTCTTTTTCTAAACCTGTTTGAGAATCAACGTTCGTTATCAATATCTGGTTTGCAGGGAGGTTCATGAGTTTGTTTTAAAGATTTTATATGCGGTTATTAATGGATTTTTTCTTTTTTTTTTTTATTTGTGTGTCTTTGTTTTGTTTGGTCATCTGAACGTTGGACTCTAAAAAATCCCTAAACCCCTGGATCTGATATGCGCCAGGAGTACTGAGTCAAACCCTTGCAGAACTTTGTCAATACATGGTGCTTTTTAATACATACATAATTGAAATATGTATATATGTATATGTTTGTGTGTGTGTTGTGTAGATCTGTATTAAAGGGGTGCCTTAAACTCTATGTGCAAACTCGATTAGGGTACGGTTAGAACTGCTAATCATTAATTAGAGATTTGTAGTTTTATTTTGTGACATATTTCAGTCCATGATGACAGATCTCAGGCAAGTGAATCTTGGTCTTTCAAGCAAATAGATTATATAGATACATAAATAAAGGTAAATATCTTGGCGATCATGGACCTATCTTTTCCCCTAAAAAGCCTAGGGGTTTTGATCAGGCTACAATGTTTCAAATGTATGAAATCATCATATTTTGCTTGTACCAGTAAGAAATGGTTAATTTTGGCCGTGCATTAAGAACTGAACAACAGACACACCGCACACATATATAAACTTGAGGCCTATCCTTAGTTTGTATTATATATCTTGATTTTAGCCCCTTTTTTAGTATTCCTATTGTTTGTTAGTTATTATTTCCTTAGAAATTAGCTATTGCTGATGTATAGTTATCTCTCCTTTTTTTCATTTCCTTTTTTTAAGTCAATACTATCTCCATTGTCCAAGGAACTACTAATGCCAATTGCATATTTAGCTACAAAAAGTGTGATAATGGTATATTTGATATGTTATTTTCATGTGTGCTCCAATGCATAATGCTATTTTAAATGCTAAATCAACTTTATGTGAAATCATTAAGCTTTGGAAGTTGTAAAAGTAAACTTTTAATTTAAATAATTTGAAAATGCTTATTTTTAGCATTTGAGTAGGAAAATCATTCTCCAAAACAATACTATTTTTTGTACTAAATTTATCATTTGCAATTGGTGGTAAATTTTCCTCCAACAATAGCATGTGTTGAATTTAGCACAAAGAATAACATTGTTTTGGAGAGTTATTTTTCTACCTAAATGCTTAAAATTTAGCATTTCTTTGGAGATGCTCTAAGAGAACTTGAGAACATTTTTACATGTATACATATATATACTCAAATAACCTGAGAATAATTTTATCTGGTCTTTTATTGGTGTTATTAATATATTTAAGTTGGACTAGAATAACATCTCTCTCTTTAGGCAAACAAATCTTTTTTAATTTAGAGAATAACTAGGCTTGAAAACCCCATTTTGAAAAGGTTCCTTAATCCATTAATGTTAATTTCATCTTTGACTGTTATGTTCCTTTTTTTCCTTTCAATTTTTTTCTGAGGTATACAGGTTCCTGTTTCATATCAATTCAGCTAGTAAGGTATGCATGTACTCGTCTAAGGAGGGGATGAGATCAGTACAAGACAACGAGATGCAAGTTTATTTACCAACCTATATGATTCAAAAAAATTTCCCAGCACAGGATCGTATGGAGCTCTTCTTAAAGTATAATATTTTTATCATATGTATGTGTATAAGTGTATATATATGTGTGGCGATACATGAAAGACCAATTACAAACTTTACAGTACTTTGTAATAATCTTCTATATATGCCAAGCCAGAGAAGAAATTTGTAATTTTCTTTCGTATGAATAGATTATAAGCAGAAGCTTTCTTTTCTTTTTTTTTTTTTTTTTTTTTTTTTTTATCAGGCCTTTGAGGCAATTCATGATTTGTAATCCTAATTAAATAAATCCATTTTTTCAGGTTTTTCAGTCTGTTCCTTGTATTAATCTCCACTGCGTTTCTTTTCTTTTTCTTTTTTCTGTCAGAGTTGCATATATCAAGTTATATATATATGTATATATATATATATATATATTGATCCATGTCCCAGACTTCAGAGGCATGGATAAGCTGATCAAGACTAGTTTATCCAGTACTTTATAAACTGATCAGTCGAAGAACTAATATATATGCACTTAATTTTGTTTCTCAGCCAAGGTCTTGTGTGTTTCTTTCTAATCCTATCCCTTTCTAATATTTTAACTTGTGGAAGAACTGTTTTAAAGGCAGTTTCCTATAATAATTTGCAGTGAAGAAAATTAAGCTAGCGCTGTAATAATTTGGTTATATATGCCAAAACACAAACTACTTACCATACTTTTTTTTTTTGCCCCCTAACCCTAGAACTATAATGGAATTGGGGCCAATTTTATTTCGAAAAAACCAAAAAAAAAATTAAATTAGTAAGACCGGTTTTTGTTTTTCGTGAAACCTTAAAAGTGGAAAAGGTTTATTGAACTTACAATAGATAATGTGATTTAAATATTCAAAACCTGCTTTGTAGGTTAGGTGTTTCTGCTTACTGCTATGATCCTAGGAAGGGGTGCTATATATAAATATATATATATATATATATATATATATATGAGAGAGAGAGAGAGAGAGAGTTGTTTATCATCAAGCTAGTTAGGTTGGCTTCAATCATGCCGATGAGGATGCGTGGTTAGAGTCTAGAGATCAGAAAAAAGATATTTCAACAGTATATAGTACAACCTACCCTCATCGGGGACATGTTTCCTTTTTTTTTAAAAAAAAAAAAATTTGATATGATTTTAAATACATCTAAAAAACTGGCCTCGTTCACTTCGCTGAGTCGAGTTTAGAATTCGAGTTTTTCTACAGTAAAAAACTTTCACAAACAATCACATATAACTTTTTTCTTACAGTAAAAAATTCTCACATAAAATCACATATCAACTCAAATTTTAAATTTAAATCAGCGAAATAAACGGAACAGCATGCACAATTATTCCATCCTAAGAAGATCCAAAAATTAATCTTCCTATACAAATAGAGCCTTGAGGTACATAGTACAACCTATGTACACTGTCCCTGAAGAAGTACATATCGGAAACATGGATAGGTGGAAACCGAAAGCCCTCTATAGCATGATATTTCAACAGTAATTTTGTTCAAATTAGTTACCGATTTAAGGCTGTGGATAGGAAGTCAAGGGACCAATATTTCAATTCTAACAATGGAAGTGCACATTAGCATGATTTGTATCATATACATCAAAATCAAAGAATTTTTTCAAAAGACGTAAAAAGGACATTATGTACTTTTATGGCCAGTGTTTTGAAAGAAATTAAACTTTAGTACACACCCGGAATTTGAAGGAATGAAAGTGTACGCGATCTGACAATTTACTACTTTAGTTGCCTTATTTTGTTTTATAGCTAGTGAGTTTTGTCAAAAAAGAAAAAAGAAAAAAGAAAAAAGAAAAAGAAATCACTATATATCTTTTGTTTTAAAAGAATATAGTAAATTTTACGCCTTCAAAGACCACTTAATAAAACTATGAACATCCCTGAATAATCTAAATAGTTTTTTTTTTTTTTTCTTTAAGTCAATCTAAATAGTTCTATAATTAGCAAAAAATAAAAACTGTAATTAATTTAATTTCAAATTTACTACAACCATCACAAAAAAATTAGTACAAACTAAAATCGTTAAATTAATTGCAACCAACCAAACTCCTGCATTGCAAAATAATAAAATAAGGCTAGCTTAATTGGTGTCTAGTGTATGTATAAGTTACTTTTACTGTTTAAATCGTGGGTTAAGTCTTAGAGGAAGCAATAATAATAAAAATAACAATAAAAAAAAGAGCTCATGTTTGACCAATTTTTGTTTCTGAAACTTTTGCTTCCTGACATGTTTCAAAATTTTCTCAAAAATTAATGACATGTTTAGTTCACGTATTTAAATTAGTTATTTTAATTTTAAAATTTAATTTTATAAAAGAATCACTGGCAGAAATTTTTATAATTCAAAATTTTTACAAGAGAAAAGTACTATAATAGAATTAAAATCATGATTTCAAACACGTGAAGCAAACAAGTCTTAAGTATTGAATAACAAAGCAAGTACAACTTTCAACTCCGGTCATTAGGTTTAAATAGCCAATTTGTTATTTTAGAAATACGGGTTTGTTCGGTTGCATTTTTGAGTTATGATGACTTGAGTGTAGATTTTAAGTTGAATTTGAGTTATAACTTAAGTTAAAGTTGTAACTTGAGTTTGTGTTTGGTTGTGTACATTTGAGTTATGGTTTGATACGAGAATCTTTTTGAGTTTGTGTTTGGATGGGTCAAAACTTAAGCTTGTATTTAAATAGTATTTTAATAAAAACTCAATAATGATGAAAAATTTTAATAGGGTATATGAATAGGATTTTATTCGTCTCTTCGTTGTGAACACATAAAAAAAAGAATCATCTTAATCAGGATTAAAATGAAAAAGTTATAACGTTTTTAAAAATAAAAAAAAATATTGTTCATTAACTTTCACATTTTTAACTATTAATTTTAACTATTAAAATAACTTTAAAAAATCATGAAAAATTCAAAATTTGAAAGGAAATAAAAAGAAAAAGAAAGATATCGATGAAATTAACTTGAGTTTGAGTTTAGGAACTTAAATTGAAGGGGAAACTTGAATTCAGATTTTAACCCCAAACTCAAGTTAAAATTTAAGTTAAAACTCAAGTTCAAACTCAAATTTTACAAAAGAACATGAAGTTAAATAAAATTATAACTTGAGTTCAAACTTTTTTTTGAATTTGGGTGCAAAAGACAAGGCCATATCATATCCCAAGCGTATAAATGATATAGGGAAAACTCCTACTCCACACTTGATTTAGCCTAAAGACCGAGAAAGGTATTAGAGAAACCTTCTTCTGAAAATTAAGCAAAACATCCATTTAACACAATCGCGCAGAGAATGAGGAACAAAAAAAATGTAGTGCCAGTGCATTCAACGGAATATTTAATAATTCATGTTACAAGAAACGGATATAGAATTCTCAAGTGTCTTACTCCTATAGTAGAACAAAAAATAGAGAAAAAACGACAACCTACTCCATACGAAAGTACAAGATATTTAATGCTGTACTTGGGAGATTCTCGGGTCCATTCTCTGAGAACCAGGAGTTTATGATGTTTTCTGATGCACCAGAAAAACTTTCCGGCCACTTATCAACAAGCCTGAAACCAAATTTTGAAGCAGTAGAAAGCAGAGATGGCTCATCCACGCGGCGTATAATGTGACACAGAATTAATGCAGGTTCCTTGTCCTTACTAATCCCTTCACTAGACAAAATCAACTCTTTCGCAGTCGCAAATAGGGACGAAATAGCTTCAGCGATGTAAGTCACATCTGTGCCTATGATGATATCAAAACCTCTATTGTTTATTTCCTTAATTGCTCCTATGTGGTCCCTATTCCCCCACAGTAATCTCCTAACAAGCAATTTGTCCAAAGATGGTGGTTCAAGATTTGAAGTGACGTTTTGTGTCAAGAGATCAAGTGCTTTTGTATCTCCATCAGTGGCAATCACATGATCAGCATATTTAGCTGCAACCATAGAGCATATGCCCCCACAGCCAGACCCCAACTCTAACACCCTTTTCCCAGAGACAATGCTTGGATTTCTTGCTAAAACAGAAGCCACCAAACGAGCCGATTCCCATAACATCAGACCAGTAGATTTGCAGGTATGCTGGTACTCTCTCGACAGCCTTTCAATCTCGAAATTCAAATCTCCAAGCTCGATTATCTAGAGTACAACATAGAAAAATATAAAGAAGAAAATAGTAGCAAGTACAAATAGAATTAGAATTGAATGAATGCCAGAACAATGACAAAATAGCATACGCAACCTAGTTTGAAAAGCCTACGATAAGATAAAAGAAAGATGAAATCTTACCTCCTTATCGTGGGAGGGTGAGCTTCCAAACATTTCTGCTGCAAAACCTTCCGACAAATCAACCTCAACATTTTCCCCAGCATCCTTCAACATGTTCTCTTTGACTTGAACGCCAGCTTCATTATTGGCAGAGAGGTTGATGCCGTCTGAAATGTGGAATACTGCTTGAATCCATCGCCTAAAATTAAAGACAATTTGAACACCTAAATCCAATGAGGACGTTGCTACTATTTTAAGGAATCTGGAAATTATTTTATTATGTTTCCCTCAGTAGCTATTAACCTATGAGGTTAGATATGCAACTTTAAGGATTCTTCTTTATAGCACAGGCAAGATCATTTACCGGTTCATAATCAGCTTCCGTGACCGATTCTCAACTTGTTTACAACACAAGCCAAGTTCTTCAACATCAAATCCATTTTCTTTAAACATGCTTGTCAAGAACTCATTCGAAAAGTAGAAAGCACGCTGGAAAAAAAAAAAGGAAACACAGTCAAGCTAACAAATTAAGTAAAGCACTTAAATCATCATGAATATCTTCTCAATAAATTAATTAATTAATTAATAAACAAATGAATACTCACGCTTGACACTTACAGTTCCATCACCTCTGACATAAAAGTTTTCACTAATCTTTTGGTCCTTGCAGGTTAATCTCTCCTGCCAATGTGATATTAGTATAACCAAATCAAATATTCAGGAATAAGTATTCCAGTATAAGATTGGTTGTAAAAAGGCATCACATATCAAAACTCTTAATTACAGATTAATGATGGACTAACAGTAACTAAGACCTAACAAATAACTCAATCTTTAAAAATAAAAGGCCCTCGAGGGTAGAAAAAATACATTACAGATCAACCTGAGCAAGGTCACCAGTGGCATAGTCACGAAACAGCACATAACCACTTGGCTGGAAAAAAAAATGCAATATGGTTTCCACCATACACAGAAATACGTAATTAAATTAGAAACACAATTCCACATAAGAGAAAACTGAGAAGTTTGATCAATCAAACATAAAATACAAGGCAGATCAGAAGCTGCAAGAATGATTATCACTTACCTTAAGAACTTTCCTAATATTTTGCAACACTAGGGGCATCTTTTCTGGGGACACTGCAGACAGCACAAAAATCTGCTTAACAAGTCAGCCACTTCATAACAGGTCAATCGCTCAGTCAGTAGGTAAGTCTCTCTAAATGAGCTTGTGCAAATCAACAAAAATAACTGTTTTCCAAATACCATGGTTACAATATCCACCGACGATGGAGGAATGTTATCTGTCAGGTCATCAGCTGTCAGATCACACACAAATGCGCTAACATGTGAATCTGTGAAGTCTTTATGTGTCTGCAATTAGAAAAATTCAAATTCATTATGTCTTAGTCATCAGGGCTACATAGAGCCAACCCACTAAGAATACCAAATTAATCAAAGCTACACGAACCCAGATTGATTCTCTCTACAGCACAAACAAAGTTCCAGTAACAACAATCTTATAAAGGTATCAACTATCAAGAGTGAAATTCAATCGACATCTAAAGAAACAAGGGATGAAAAAAACCTTAACCAAGTTAACAGCTCTTGGTGAAAAATCACACGCATAGACAAAAATATCTGGGTTTGTTGCAACCAATGGAAAAATCGTGTTTCCAGCTCCACAGCCAACCTGCTTATTGCACAACACGTGTCAAAATCCCTAAATAAATCAAATCTAACACAGAGTTTAAAGACAAAGTTAAGCAACCATATGTTTCTGTGCCATGGAACCAAATTAAGATGGATCGGTTGTGCTTACCTCCAAAATGGTCTTTCTCCCATTTCCCTGAAAACAGAAAAATCATCATATATTCATATGTACTCAAAGAATTAAACAATTACACCGCACAGACAAAAACTAAATCCCATTTCAATTCCTAACTTACTGAGAAGTAATGACCCCATTCCTTGTCCAAGTAGTGCCGATCTTTAAAAAACTGATTACAAAGCAAGAGAATTAGAATACAACAGTTTATTGCCATTGTTAAGATAACATCTTAAAGCCAAATTAGCTAATTAACGTTTTAAGTTTAGGAAGAAAAGAAAAAAGAACTTGAAACTACTGCTTTCACCCTAACTTTCCATGGTAAGAGATGCTACGATTATCATCAGAAGATTGTAAAGAACTAAGGGCCAGTTTGGTTCTAGGACTTGAACCCATGATTATGATTATACTCTTACAAAAAAATTGAATAAAAAGGTTCCCCCCAATGGGTTCTGTTACAAAATTTGAATTCAGTATCAAAGTCACTGACTTGACCGTGTGAACCAAACAGGCCATAAGTTACAGCATGAGAAATCTAGCCAACCTTGTCTTGATGCTGCTTGTAGAAGACATCCCAATATTTCTTGGCATCTCTTTCGTACTTTTCTATAGAACAAAAACATATTTTTTTATCATGATTGTACACAAATGTACACAAAGAGAAGAACATCACATAATAATAAGTATGGGAAGTGGGGTCCATCAATTAGAGATACAAACCTCTCCAGAACTGGGAAACTCCAGTTGCAGAGGAAGAGTATATCTGTATCCTTGGGACTGGTTTTCCTTCCTCTACACCATTTTGCACATTAGATGCCATAGCCTCCCGGGCTTCTTTGGGGGACAAAATATATCTATTACGACAACCATAATTGGAACTTCAACAATCAGTAGAAAGCAAAAAAAAAAAAGAGGAGCTTTTTGCAGAATAATGACCGTGTTATGGTTTAATTTATGATAATAACAAGACTAAATCATAAATCATGCATAACTTTCAAAATGAATTTTTAGAGGAAAATTGGAGACAAAAAACAGAGATGGATATATGAATACAACAAAGGGTTATGGAGGAAATTTATCGTGGAACTTGCTGCAGAAAGTAGAGTTTTTTACGTTATATGAAATGGGCAAAAACCATGTGATCCTGGAGATGTACTATCCAAAAGCATCGAAAAGAAGGGGGAAACAGCAATGAATATAGCCAATGAGATATACCAAACACGGGAAAGAGAAAAGTGAGGAATCAGAAGCAGAGAAGATTGCTGACTCCGCAGGAACTTCGCACCTATCGGATTCCGCCGTGAGAGAGAGAGAGAGAGGCGAAATGGCAATTTACAAAGGTTATAGGGTTTTAGTTCCGACCGGCCAATTTTTTTTCCCCCTCCCTTTGATGAAAAAACGTCAATCGCTCTCTCTCTCTCCCCTGTATTGCTTCGAACATAAAAACGACAATACATAACTTCACGACAAATATGTGGAAAACGACAACAAAAAAGTAGACGACAACACTGGACTTAAACAATAAAACGACACTGGGAGTTAAACGGCACAAAATCGAAAACGACAGCGAATAAGAAAGTAAGGCACGACAAGGAAAAAAGAGAAAAAAACGACAAAACATAGAAAATTTAAAAAATAGAAAGGATAGGGTAAAAGTAAAAACAACGACAAGAAAATAACGAAAACGGAAAGGACAAAAAGTATAGCATAAATAAAACGACAGGAACCATGAGAAACGACTGAAAATAAAAAACGACATAACAAAAAACGGCAACAAGAACGGTAAACGCGTAAAACATGAAGGAAATGACTACAAAGGAGCAAATGACTACAAAGAAAACTTAACCGACGACAAGGAGAAAACGACATAAAAATTAAATAATTAGGAATGTCAAAGGAAAATAGGTGCAAAGACATCAAGAAGAAAACAAGACATCAGAGTAAGAACAGCAAATGAGAGCACCTGAATGAATAAAAGACAACAAGAGGGGCGGAGAAAACGACAAATAAATAAAAACGACGATAAAATGAAAAAATAACAATCTTCTAACACAATAATGTTAACAAAGAAATTCAGTAACAACTGTCATTTTATTCACTTGGTGCGTACTTATTTCTTAATCCATTTATTTATTTTCTAGGACTCTATTACATGTTGAAAGAGATACCAAGCATGCTCCATATCCTTTGAATTACAATATTCTCATCCAATAATATATTCAAGGCAAAAATGCGGTAGTATATTGAAGTTACCGCATTCTATTCCACAAAGTACATGAAAATAAACCGGAAGAATTTCGGATAAGTAACCACTATTATGTCACCAAAAATGCGTTATAAACATTTATAACCAAATTGCTTCTCGTTTCTCTCTTTTCTCCCAGCAAAAGCTGCTGCTTGTTCCTATAACATTTGATTGTTGCAAATTTTCTTATCTCCTCGTCAGGCATAAGAATCACACGCAACTAGCAACATCAAATTTTGCATTTAAAAAAAATATATATAAATGAATTATAACCTACAAAATCAAATTTTGATCCTTCCGTTTCAATTGCTTATGAGTTATGAGGGGGCCTCACGCATCACTGGACTTTTCATCGCTCGGTGAAGCAGAGTTTTTCTGCTCTCTCTCGTCAGCATTGGCATCCCCAGTTTGTTCAACAGAGGTGAACCCATTTTCCGCAGAAGGCACTTCACCATTCTCTGTTATACCTTTTCCCTCTTCATTACTGACCGGTTTTCTGAGCTCTCTTGATGAAGAAACTGTCAGCAGACGACTAACTCCATCATATAAGTTCTTTGCATCCATGATAAGAGCAGCCCCACCAGGGTAACAACGACCAAAGCATGTGGCACAATGAGGGTAAGCGACCTGCAGAAAAGTGCGTGTGGCGGTGCAAAGATTGTTTATGTCATTACAAACAGATGCAAGGTGGGAATCAGCTCATTTCGGAAAAAGAACTACCTCAATAAATGCCCGACAAAGTGAGAGGAAAAGTCCAGACTCATTCTCTCTTAGCATCCTAGTCGTATTGTATCTAAGTAAATAGTCAGAAACAGTCTGCAATCCCTTAATTAATTCTTGAGCCAGTACATGCTTTAAACTTATTGGGGCACAGGGGCGCAACTCATTCATTGCTGCAGATACACCTGAAGCCAAAACCTAGAGAGGTGAGTGCCAAAATTAAGATAGATATTTTCTTTCTATGTTGCAGCAATCTAGTCCGTCTTCCACGGAACTGTATATCGATAAATTAGGTGTGATGAGACACCCACTTTATCTCAGCTGAGAAACATTTACTTACCATTAACAAAGACAGCAAGTGGTGGGTGTTCCATCAGATAAGAAGGCGGAGTCACCTCCTCCTGAGTTTCTTCAACAACACTATTTGCTGGAAAACCAACTGCCGGTAGTGGGACCCAGCGATGTGAATCCAAGACCAACTGGAATGCATAACAATTGATTGAAAGATCAATGTACAAACAAACAAGTTTGTTTCTGGGTAGATAATGATTTTGCATTTTTTTTAGCTGAAGTAATCATGATTTGTTTGATTATTTATCATAGTAATACAAATTTAACATTCACCATTGGTTGGCTAACCTGAAAGTTCTCGACTGCTGTACTCATATTTTTTGAAAATAAGTTAAGCACTGCCCTGCAAAGTAACCAAATTCATATTTAAATGGAATCCAATATTACAATAATACCTTGTAAAAGGAACAAAAGAATATTTGTGTATGTATGTATGAAAAAACATAGTACTTACTCTTCAAAAAGTGGTGGAAGCAGCCCTCGAAAATCGAGTCCAACCCAACCAAGCCCCATAGTACAATACTGTCGGTAAAACAAACAAAGGATGTCAGCATAAAATTCTGAATGCAACAAAACTTCTGTTACTACTCTGAATTATCGTGTGCTAAAAGCAGGATTTGAATGCTGCAAACGATTTAAATTCAGTTTTGCTGGTTGCTGATAGTTCATGCCAGCGATGAAAATTCCAAAAGAGAATAAAAGAAGCTCCTTAGTAAAAGAGAAGGGAAAAAATAAAAAACAGCAGTATGAAAACAGAGCAGTAGAATCCTCTGCAGCATAAACATCATAAAATGCTATTTGTAATAATAGTCTGAGAATATGCATGCATGTCACAGGAAGTAATTGAGGTCTAGAACTATAGAGGATGACTGCATTCTGACATGTAATCTCAATCAAAATAGCTCAACATGTGATAGGGAAAATAACTAAGGAAAAGAAGCTTACCATGCATTGATCCAATATATTTGACAAAGATCCTCCTTCATTTATCTTTGGGAGCATGACTTTAAGAGTTTTAAGGTGTGAAGTGATCTGATGCATGGGCCAACTGAAGAGAAGCCCACCATCATAGTTTTCTTCACTTCCTGATGTATCATCAGCAAATATTGCGCGATATTGATTGACAACATCAAAGAGATGCATCCGATGACAATTGATCATCCCCTTTAAGTACTCATAAGCATTTCTTTGGTCAAGATCCTCAAGAATTCCAGAAAGCCATGCCTCCCGGCATCTCAGAAACTAAACCAAAAATTTAGTCAGATACAAAATGTTGAAGTATATGCAAAGAAAGAGTAACTGAGCAACCTTGAGCCCTAAAACAGCATACCCAACAAGGTGTTCATTTCATATGTTTATAACATGAGATATGTATTCCGAGTAAGCACCAAAAAGCATCTCTCAAATGTTACATTCTAACCTGCAAACGCATTTCATACTCGCTGAAGACTCCAATTCGACGCAAGTATCCGATAATCCGCAGGCATTCTGGTAACTGCAAGAAATAAATAAATACAACCACAAGAATATATAAACCGTCAAAACCATGTCTCTAAATGTAATCAAATTGCTGACTTGCTATTCCCACATAATGACAAGATACCTGAATGTTGGAACGAAGTTTCTGGAGAAGCTGAGAAAGAAGAGACTGGGTGGTCTGCCTCACTTCTGCAGCCAGTGCTTGAATAACTGGTAACCTTAGAGGATAAAACAGGAAGTGAATGAAGAGGAATAAAACCTCAGACTGTGGCTTTCATGCGGTTGAGAACTACTGGAAAAAGCATTAGAGGAGAATAATAGAGACAAACTAACTTGGGGTGCATAGTCGAGAGTTTGCCAACAAATGCTTCCAAGTCAAGTGCTTCATCATAATTCCCATTCCTTACACATCTGGGAAAAACAAGTGGATGTATAACTTTAAGAATTAAAAATTATAACTTTAAGAAAAATAAGTGGATGTATAACATAACTTTAAGAATTAAAGTTATAACTTTAAGAAAAACATCTAGGAAAAACAAGTGGATGTATAACTTTAAGAATTAAAAATTTCAAGGCAAAGCACGTCTCCTCAAGAAAATGGTATCAGGGAATGCAGAATGAGAAGAAAAATATTGCATACAGTACTCCTAAAGGAAAAACAAGCATAGGACCATTTTTATGTGCTCGCTTCGATAAAAATCTATAGAGTAAAAATATTCCCTAAATTCTGCAAGATAACCATCTAGGTCCCCAAAACAAGCTATGATTCAGTGGTTTCATGAAAAGACATTTTAAACAGAACAGCAACTGAATGCAGGGGCAATGGTAGATGTCTTTCTGTGACAAACAAAATCCATACAGTTCACCTGTACATGAAAGCATTGAAAGATAAAACCTTTCCATTTATGTCAAATGGATTCCAAAAAAGTAGACTAATATTTCAACATCCAAGAATAAGCTTGGTAATTTTCTCAAACACATACGTGTCCATGAGCTGAGGGATTTCGAGCAAGTCAAGCAAAGTACTATGATTTGCTAGCAATGTTTGGTTCATCTTCCTCTTTTCCAAAATCTGTTCTGCAGATTCGACAAACTCGGTACATCCAGATGTCAACTTAGGGATGTCAGCTATCTACAACGGAAACAATGATCCGTCAGCAGACACAAACCCAAACATTCAATCAAAGCCATCCAAATAATCTATCCTCAAAGAGACCTTCCAAACACAATGGAAGAGGTACGTTTCAATAATCGGGAATCGCTAACTAAGACTTTTCTCATAAATTACATAATGAAACTAAAACTAAACATTCAATGCATCAAAATCTCAAATGCAAAACATTTGCAACATCTCCGAAATAAGGCCGCAATAACGTCTGAAATTCAAGCTGCAAAGTTCAATTCGAAATTTTAATTCGAGATAAGAAATGCCGACGTACCATAGATTCAAGATGCTTGTCAATAGAAGTCACTTCCTCGCGAATCGCGAGCAACGCGTCGGCAGCAGAAATGAACGCTCGGTAATTATTCACCGCCACCTCTTGCATTTGCCTCCGAATTCTCTCGGCATCGACTCTGAGAAGCTCAGGTTCCTGAAAAAACCGAACAGCCAGAGCCATAGCCGAATTAACCACATGAAAAAAAAAAAGCAAAATTCGCACAGCGATCTCAGAGCTCAACAGAGTAATCACAGAGAGCGAAAGAAAGAAAACCTTGTGGAGGCGATCTAGGGTAAAAGACAGGAGCTCGGAGACGTAGGGTTGCTGTGAGGCGGAGGCGAGAGGGAGAAGACCGCCGACAGTCGAAGCCTCCTCCGCTGCATCCTCGAACTCCATGATTTGGAGCTCCGAAAATGGCTGATCTGTGAAAATGGAAGCGGCAATTAGGGCTTGGAAACTGGCAGGGTTATGGATCTAGCGGAATGGTGCATCAGCTCCTCGTTCGGTTCCTCTACTGTGATTCGGGATCTGGAATCTCTGGAACGATTTCTTGCGCTTCGCTTAGCCCGTTAGAGACGACGAGGCTTGGCCATGTCAGCGGCACGGGGGTTTCTGTGGGGCCCAATCTGTAAACTGAAATCAATCTAAAGTGATAGAAATTTGTGGCCGTCCAATTGGTATACTTTTCCTAAGTAGCTTCCGTCTTTATTTGGAATTTGGATGATGACATGATACTGGAAGTAGAGTACCTTTGGTTGGAAGATTCGTTCTCTGATTTGAATAATGGTTCATAATTTATTATAGTATTTTCTTTCATAAAAAAATATACATAAATTAAAACTAATTTTAATCTCATAATTCTAATCTATGAATCAAACGGACTTTTAGTGCTTTTATGTTGGGGGAAGAATGTTGACCAAAAAATGTGTATTTCCTTAGGGCCAAAAAAAAAAAAAACTTGTATTTCTTTTATTTTTTTTTATTTACTTTGACAAGTTTATGTCGTTTCTGACGACCAAGTCCGCCAATGTTTGAATTGAAAACATGTCGTTTCTCTTCTAGATGTTCGTTCTCGTTTTAGTAAATAACTATTTAAAAAATAACGCATCCTGTCATTTATGTCGTAAAAGAACTTGAAATTCCTCGTGCCGCTGTTTAAAACAGGAAAATACATGTCATTAGAATTAGAAGTTCCAAAATTTCTTGTCGTTTATAGGAATGTTTTGTTTTGCGATTTAATCCTTTCCTGTCGTTTATTGAGGAAACGACTCTCAATTCTTCTCTGAAATTTCACCGTGATTTAAGAACAATGCTATTTTTTTTTTCTTTTGCATCACGTCAAATGCTTTCACTAAATATAGTACTTGTAAAATTGCTAAACTTACTTTTAAAATGTAGTCTATATTTTTATCTCTTATTTTTAATTATATTAGTTAAAATTGAGATATTAATTAAGAGTAAATGAGTAAAAGGCCTAACATTTGTCTCCTTTCCTTTATCAACGTTTAGGCTAGTCATAATAACTATTTGATGTAAGTAATAGCATGGAATTGGCATTAAAAAAAAGATAAAAACCAGTTTTATCTTTAATTTTATTATTAGTAATGGAAAAATTAGCCAGAACACTCATTTCTTCAGAAAAAACTACATGCAGTTCAACAAAAATACTTCATGTGGTTTATGTTTGGGAATGGCCGTTGTGGACTTTTTGTTTAAAGTTAATCATTAAACGGTAATAACAAGAATATGGAAAGTGACATTACCTTAAAAATAACAAGCACAAAAACAATCCTTACAGAAACGATAACTATTTAAAAACGACAATAGGCATGGAAAAACAACATTAATAGTTTTAAGGCAATAATGACATTCTTGGAAAGTAAAAATTAACCTGAAAAATAAGAACATTGACAAAACGGACAGTAATCTTAAAAACGGTAATAACTAACCAAAATGATAGTTTAAAAAAACCGAAAATAACATTGTGAAAATACAACACTGATAGTTTAAAAAAATCAAAAATAGCATTGTGAAAGTACAACACTGATAGTTTAAACTTTAAAAGCGGTAACAATAATATTGAAAATGCGATGACCTAAAAAAGAACATGTATAAAACCGAAATTTAACACAAGAATATAACAAAAATAGCTTGAGAATGATTTATAGAAACAACAATTATTGGGAAAAAGAAAAGAAAAAGATAATATCCTCGAAAACGACATCAGCTGTTTAAACTTAACAACAGTGATCCCCAAAAATGGCAATAACCTCATAGATTGGAGGAAACGACATTGATAGCAAAATTAACAGCAATCTCAAGAAACGGTAATATATATATATATATAT
>NW_010360519.1:37317-70307 GCF_000414095.1 Morus notabilis
TATATATATATATATTGTTTTAAAAAGAGTAACCTATAAGAATGAAATTCTTAGATAAACGACAATAAACTTCAAAAACAAAACAAGCTGTGTTGGAAGTTGGAACCTGTTGTCTATTGATTTACTGGCACTTATAAGAGTTCATGTCGTTTGTTTGAATCATGAATTCTTAAAAAAAATATAAAACAAATGCGTTTGGTTCAAGGATGTTTGAATCATGAGTTGTGACTCGTTATAGTATTTTCTCTCATACAAAATACACGTAAATAAAAAATAATTCTGAATCCATCAATCAAACGTCATAGTACCTGTTCACTTGACCGATTCGAGTTTTGTTACAGTTAAAAACTCTAAAAAATATTCACATTTAATTTTTTTACTACAGTAAAAAGTTCTTATAAAAACTGACATCTCAACTCAAATTATCGAACTAAACTGACTCTTAATTATTGATACGGGTACATGAAAATTAACTCGCCAAGAAGCCTCTCAATTTTTTCCTAAACAATAATACAAAACTTGTTAAGAACCGAAAATTCTGGCTTGAACGGATCACAGCAACTCTGATCTGTCCAATCCCGTAGTAATTACTAATTACAAAGACATACAAACGACATCATCATCTGTTTATTTTGTTTTTATCTTGATGCAAGCAGAAATATCAAAAGAATCACGCAGATTTATCTACAATGAGCTGGCGCCAAGTTTAATTTATCAGATAATTTTGAGGAGAAAAGAAGAAACAAAACAGATCCAAAATAAGACTAAAAATAACCCAGGAACAAGACAAAAGGTTCCACACATAAAAATATGAACAGCGTGAACAAGTTAATTAATACACGTCTACGGTCTACATCTTCTCACCAGCAAGAAAGGACGAATTGAAACAAGAAAAACATGAACAGACTGCAAGCATGAACACAGAGAGAAGAAGCCTCGGAGGCGTAAAAGTAGTAGTACGGATAGGGGTACTCATGGGCTCCGCCCGGCGCCGTTGGCACTACCGTCACTGGGGGCCCGCTGTTCTTATAAGGAGGCGGGGGAGAGCCCCATATGTAGTACCATGAAGGAGGAGGCGGCGGCAACTGCTGCGGTGATTTCTTAGGCGCCAATGGTGGCCGTGGCGGCGACGCTGATGGCGGTGAATTAGGCGGGGTTGGTGGCGGAGAGAATGTGTAGTAAGTTTGGGGTGGCGGCGCGTGGTGCGCAAGCGGAGACGGCGGTGGATCATGAGATTCCGATGTCGGCGGTGGCGGGGAACAGATCACTGGACATGTGGTGCAGTCACTGATGCATAGCAAGCCGGTTTCTGGCCCTTCCTGATATGTCACTCTGGCAGACATGATCAGCCCCAAGAAACCACATGTAATAAATTTTCTTAACATGGATGCCAAGCCCTTGTAGCAAAGACCCATCTTGGAATTATTGGAGTGGCACAAGTTTTAAGAAATTTGGAAGCCAAAAAAGCACAAATTATCTCCTATTGTGGCCTGATCAAAGAAACTTGTTAAATAATCTACTCTGTGAATGTATATGATGCGGACAGAACTAGTGAAATATATAGGTGCCTTTTGTACATGCGTGTGTATTGCTCTTCAAAAAGTTCAAATTAGATGCCTCTCTTGTGATGAGGATAAGTGTATTGCTGTAAAGAGAACATTTTACTTCCACCTTTTTTTTTCTCCCTCCCGTGACACTAAAAAGTGTAGCAATATACGACAGACCAAGAGTAGTATTCCAATTTCCAATTACTATTATTAGTATCAAAATATGAGACTTTCTTTGGTGTTAATTCTTTTTTGAAAACATCATTATTCGTTATTTATCAACTGTCAGATCTGTTGAAATAATTACAGATATAAACATCACATTGAAGAAGAAACAACACCCTCAAGGTATGAACGACAAGTAGTTTTGTTGAAGTTCTCAACTACATAGAGTAAAATGCAAAGTTTTACTTGTTGAGTCGTCATATTGCAACAAAGACATATGGATAAGATTAATCCACGGTGCACTGACTTTTGAAGGACAGTATATATCCAGAATAAAAAAGAAAAAGAAGACTAGGTTGGCACTTCTTCGTCTTCCAAGAAATTATAGAGCTAGAGAGAGAGTTGTTTGGTTGCTAGATTCATGTCATGATTCGTAGTTCACTACAGTATTATCTCTCACAAAAAATACACATAAATCGAGAATGATTCTGAATCCATCAACCAAACGTCCACATTGTAGTGAGAGAAACAATTTGTTCTCAAGAGAGATTGAGGAGAATTTTCAGTGTTCTGGGTATTGAGAGAATTTGGGTATGTTGGGATTTACCCACTGGGTATTCTTTCTGGAAAACACTGAAGTTTGTCTTTGTAATTGTTTCTAAGATTGGGTCTGTGAGTTATGTAATTGAGGGTGTACTCATTCTTCAATCTAGTGGATCGAGTTCTTGTGAAGGAGCTCGCCAGGACGTAGGATAGTTTTTTATCCGAACCTCAATAAAACTTATGTGTTCTTGATTTGAGTTTTTCTGGTTTAAATCTAAATCGTGTGTTATAATCGCTATAACAGTAGTATCAGAGCTTTGGTTAGAGATCGACGATCAAGGGAAGATTTAGAAAGAAGACCAGTTCAAGAATTGCAATCAAGATTCAAATCAAATGCCAGGAAGAATGGGGACTGCAAAATTTGAATTGGAGAAATCCGATGGCACGGGAGATTTTGGCCTATGGAGGAAGAAATTGAGGGCTATCTTAGTACAGCAAAAGGTAGCCAAGGTTCTAGGAGATATGAAGGATGTTACTGCCACTGATGCCGAGAAAGAGGAGATACAAGAGATTACTTACTCTACAATCATTATGTATCTTGCAGACAATGTTCTTCGACAAGTAAACGACGAAGATACGACGGCTAAGGTATGGTTGAAACTTGAACAGCTCTATATGGCCAAGTATCTGACAAACAAGATTTATCTGAAAGAGAGTATATTTAGTTTCAAGATGGATACGTCTAAGTCTTTAGAGAAGAATCTGGATGATTTCAATAAAATTGTTATTGATCTAGCTAATATCGGAAGAAAAGAGAAGGAAGAAAATCAAGCTATTATCTTGCTGATTTCATTGCCCGAGTCTTTTAAGGATGTGAAAAATGCCATTAAATATGGCAGAGAAAGCTTGTCTCTTGAAGATGTCCTCTCAACACTTCGGTCTAGAGAATTGGAGATGAAATTTGAATCAACATCAAAGAGAGACTCCCATAATGAGAAAGGCTTATTCTCTAGAGGAAGACCTCCTAAACGAGACTTTAGCAAGCCAAAGTTCAGACCACCCTCAAGATCCAAGTCAAGAAATAAAGATCAGAGGAAGTGTTACCATTGTAACAAGATTGGGCACATCAAGCGTTTTTGCAAAGAGTGGAAAAGGAAACAAGCTAAAACAGAAGGCAAATGAAGCAAATGCTGTCGTAGCTAGTCAAGACTCTGGGTATGACAGTTCAGAGATGCTTGCTGTAGGAGTTAACCAGAATGAGGTTGAATGAATTCTTGATTCTATATGCACTTTCCACATGTGTCCCAAGAAGGAATGGTTCTTTGATTATGAAAAGTGTGATGGTGGCAAGGTTCTTATGGGCAATAATCATTCTTGTGTTGTAATCAGCATAGGATCAATAACCATCAAGACAGATGGTGGTTCACACCATGTTTTGAGGGATGTGAGACATATTCCGAAATTAAGGAGAAATTTAATCTCCTTAGGGGCTTTGGATGATGTAGGCTACACTTATAAAGCTGAAAGTAGAAATTTGAAGGTCACAAAAGGCTCAATGATTGTTCTAAAGGGAAGAAAACAAAGTGGCATGTATGTGTTACAAGGCCACACAGTGACTAGTTCAGTAATCACTGTTGTACGAAAGAATTTGGAAGCTACAAAATGGCATAGAAGGCTAGGGCATGTTAGTGAAAAGGGTCTTCAAGAACTCAGCAAGCAGTGACTACTTGGAAATGATAAGGTCACTCACTTGGATTTCTGCGAACAATGTATTTTTGGCAAGCAACATAGACTGAAGTTCACAGCATCCAACTTCAGAGCCAAAGAGCCTTTAGAGTATGTTCATGCTGATTTGTGGGGACCAGAAAGGACTCCAACCCATGGTGGAGCCAGGTATTTTCTTTCCATAGCAGATGATTTCTCAAGAAAAGTTTGGATCTATTTACTAAAGTCTAAGGATGAATGTTTTAATAGGTTTAAACAATGGAAGACCCTCACTGAAAACCAAATAGATAAGAAATTGAAGGCCCTTAGAACTGATAATGGAATGGAGTTTTGTCATGAAGTTTTCACTAAATATTGCTAGGAGAAAGGCATTCTTAGGATAGAACTGTAAAAAAGTCCCCACAATAAAATGGGATAGCTGAGAGAATGAATAGAACTATTATGGAAAGGGTTAGGTATATGTTATTTGGGGCTGGTTTACCTAAACAATTTTGGGGTAAAACTGCAAGTACTGCTTGCTATCTCATAAATAGGTGCCCATGCAAACTTATAGGATTAAAAACACCCGAACAATGTTGGACAGGAAAATGACCAAACTTAAGCAACCTTAGGATCGTTGGATCTGCTGCTTATGCACATCAAAGAGAAGGAAAATTATACCCCATATCAGTAAAATGCATTTTTCTAGGCTATCATGATGGGGTCAAAAGGTATAGACTATGTGCAAAAAATGGTCCTCATTTTAAAATTTTAATTAGCCGAGATGTGATATTTAATGAGCTTGAAATGCCTTACCTTAATAAGGAACAAGATATTGCTAATTTCACTTCTAATGCAGGTACAGATTCGACAATAATTCAAACTCTTCAATTTGAGGTGGAGAGTAATACAGAAGATCAGGAACCAATTCATATTCCAGACATTGATCATACACCTCAACAAACTGAGCAGATTACTCAAGAAGCCTCAAGCAATCTAGAAATTGTACAGCAACGCATTATAAATACAACAGAGAGTCTAGATTAGTACCAACTCACAAGGGACATGCAAAGGAGAATAATAAAACCTCCTAAACGATATGAAAGGGGAAATATGATAGCCTTTGCCTTAAACACTGCAGAGGAACTTGAATGTGCTGAACTAAAGTATGCAGAGGCTAATTCTTGTCCAAAATCAAAGGAGTGGAAGGCTGCAATGGAATAAACCAAAGAAACAAAAATCAATTGATTGCAAGTGGATTTTTAAGATTAAAAAAGGAATGCAACTAGGGGATCCCAAGAAGTATAAGGCAAGGTTGGTGGCCAAAGGATTCACACAAGTTGAGGGAATTGACTACACAGAGGTTTTCTCACCTGTAGTGAAATATAAGATAATAAGGACTATCTTGGCTTTGGTGACTCAATTTGATTAGGAACTCAAACAAATGGACGTAAAAACATCATTTTTACATGGAGACCTTGAAGAAACCATTTATATGGTTCAACCACTGAGGTTTGAAGAAAAAGGATGCAAGGACAAGGTATGCTTACTTAAGAAGGCACTCTATGGCCTCAAACAGTCACCTAGACAATGGTACAAGAAATTTGACCATTATGTGACTGTTGTAGGTTTTAAAAGAAGTGACTATGATTCATGCCTATACCACAAAGACACAGGAACATACAAGGCAATGTACTTGCTTCTATACATTGACGACATACTCATTACAAGTAATGATTTGAGCATTGTAACCCAAGTCAAGAAAATGCTTAGTTCTGAATTTGACATGAAGGACTTGGGTAACGCAATTAGAATTTTGGGGATAGACATCAAAAGAGACAGAAAACAAAAGAAGCTATGTTTGTCTCAAGAGGCCTATTTGAAAAAGGTCGTTCAGAAGTTTGCAATGGATCAAGCTAAACCTGTTAAAATACCACTTGCAGGCCATTTTAAACTATCAGCTGATCAGTCACCAACAACAGAAGAAGAGAAGTTACAGATGCAAAAAATTCCATATTCAAGTGCTGTTGGTTCACTTATGTATGCTATGATTTGCACTAGGCCTGATTTGGCCTATGCAGTTAGTGTGTTAAGCAAATACATGCCTAACCCGGGTCAAGAACATTGGTTAGCCATGAAATGGCTTCTTAAATATGTCAACAGTACGTTGAATTATGGTTTGATTTATGTTTTCAGATCTAACTACCTTACTTTAGATGGTTTTGTAGATTCTGATTTTGCAAGTGACAAGGATAAAAGAAGATCAACATCAGCATATATGATGACCCTTGTTGGAAATTGCATAAGTTGGAAGTCTCAGTTACAATCAGTGGTGGCTCTGTCAAGTACTGAGGCTGAATATATTGCAGGAACAGAAGGATTTAAAGAAGCAATGTGGTTACAGGGATTATTAAAGGAGCTTAAAGTTTTAAAGCATCCTGCAACGATTCATTCAGATAGCCAATCAGCGATACATCTCTGCAAGAACCCAGTCTACCATGAGAAGACTAAACACATAGATGTCAAACATCACTTCATCAGAGAGAAAGTTGAAGAATGAGTGATCGAGCTAGATAAGATCAGTACGGAAGACAATCCATCTGACATGGGAACAAAGGTAGTGACATTCAGCAAATTCCAAAAATGTCTGGAATTGCTGAATGTAGGCCAAACGTAGGAATAGTTTGGTCGAGCAATGAGTTCACAAGATCCTCAAAGTTTCTCAAGATGTTCATATCTGAAATTAAGGTGGAGTTTGTTGAAGTAATTCAAGATATAAACATCACATTGAAGAAGAAACAACACCTTCAAGGCATAAACGACAAGTAGTTTTGTTGAAGTTCTCAACCACATAGAGTGAAACGCAAAGTTTTACTTGCTGAGTCATCAAATTGCAACAAAGACATATGGCTAAGATTAATCCACGGTGCACCGACTTTTGAAGGACAGTATATATCCATAATAAAAAAGAAAAAGAATACTAGGTCAGCACTTCTTCGTCTTCCAAGAAATTACAGAGCTAGAAAGAGACTCTCATGTTTGGTAGAAGGATTCGTTCTCTGATTCGAATCATGATTCGTGGTTCGTTACAATATTTTTTCTCACAAAAAATTCACGTAAATTGAAAATGGTTCGAATCACATGGTTTGAATCCTCTAACCAAACGTATTGTAAAAGATTGTAGTGAGATAAACAATTTGTTCTCAAGAGAGATTGAGGAGAATTTTCAGTGTTCTAGGTATTGAGAGAATCTGGGTATGTTGGGATTTACCCACTGGGTATTCTTTCTGAGAAACACTAAGAACGTCTTTATAATTATTTTTAAGATTGGGTCTGTGAGTTCTGTAATTAAGAGTTCTTCAGGGTGTACTCATTCTTCAATCTAGTGGATCGAAATCATGTGAAAGAGCTCGCGAGGACGTAGGATAGTTTTTTATCCGAACCTCGATAAAACTTCTGTGTTCTTGATTTGAGTTTTTCTGATTCAAATCTAAATCTTGTGTTAGAATCGCTCTAATAGGACCGGTATTAGATCTAGTCAAAACTCAAATTAGATTGAAAAAGTAATACAGATCCGACGACTGATAAACAAAGAATACCGGTATTTCCTCTTTTAAAATTCCCTTAAAATATTGCAAATATTGTTATTTGATATTTTTCTAGACTAATGCGGTTTTTTGTTGTGTTCATATCGTGAAAAAAACTATTTGGCTGAAACATATACAGCCGAATGATTGCACTTTTTTCCTTTACTTTAGGCGTTGATTGATAAGTGTCTGAAGAAACTATACATATATCATAAATTTTGGAATATGGTATTCATATGTGGACCGTAATTTCAACCATATGTGTAAATAAAAGCAAATTTGAGATGGGAATAGAGCAATTTGGGGACCCAAAAACATGGATATGCGATTGAGGTTACCAGTTAAAACGCAAAGTGATTTATATATTGTCGTGATCTCTTTGGATATTGGAGCTTTTTGTTTTGTTTTTGTATTCTTTCATCTTCAAAAGAGAAGGAATCTTATGCAAAGCTTGTTTGACAATCTCGTTCGTTCTTTTTTCCTCAATACCTTTCTGCAAACTCAATCCATTTACCTTTGTTTGGATCTATGATCTCACTTTATGCCGCTTCTTTATTTATACTTTTCTTTGCAAGTTGGGCTTCTGTCTCCTCTCTTACAATGCAAGGTTCTTGGGAGTTCTTATCTTGAGTTATGGCAAATATCCTATGCAATGACCATGCCAAATAGTCAAGCAGTTATAATTGTACTATATTACAGGAAACAAACTGCGGGGTTTCTAAGAGATACAATGGCCCCACAAATGCTAGTTTCCGACATTAAGAACCACAAAGCAGCAGAGTGAGTAATATTGCAAAGGTTTAGTTTGGCTACTGTAACAATTATATCAATTTGGTCCCTGTTACACTTATCTGCCGACCAGATCTTTTTTCAGGTGTATTTGTAAAAAACTCGTTGAGTCATTGCATAACCATTTGCTTGCAAACCAAACTTTTGATGAGTTTGCAAGACGTGGGACTAAGCCAATCTCGACATAAGATTTACCTTTCTTCTTTCTTTTTCTTTTTTTTTTTTTGGCTGTATGCTTTTGGATTTTAAGATCTATTGCTAAAAGGAATAGTTATTATTTTAAGATGCTTAAAGTAATTAGGACATAGAGGAGGAGAAAAAAATACCATGTAGAATGCTGAAATCTTAAAAAAGAGATGGAAATTTTCAAATACAATAATGTGAATAAACTTGTCTCATTAAGCACCAAGTAGCAGCATTTTCATTGCACTTTTTTCAAAAATCAATTCTCTCTCTGTCTCTCTCTCTGGGTTTGTTGTATAACACGACTGAACATATTCCATACCAACCTCCTTTCTCATCTGAAGGGAGAAAATCAAGAATATCTCCTCAACAGTTCCATGGGCCAAAAATACAGCAAATTTTTTAAAAAAAAAAAAAAACAAATAGGTCACTGCTAATAAAGGCCGATGAACTAGCAATCCTTTAGATACTTATTTTAATTCCAAACCAAAAAATAAAATAAAATGTTCAACTTCAACTATCCAATATATTTTCAGCCTAAAACAGACAACCACACAGACCAATTTCCATCTTAGTTCCCTTGTGAAGTGGAAGGACCACTACTGCCATCTTGTCCTCCAGAATGACTCTTTCCAAAGTCCTTTAACCGCTTAAGCTCAGGCACTATAACCGAACCAAGTTCAGGCCTGTCTTTCTTCCTTAGTTCAGCACACTTTAGTGCCAAATTTGCAAACGTTAGAGTCTCTTCAATGGGCCAGTCTTGCACAGCAGGGTCTAACATCTCTCCGAATCTGCCTCTTTCAATGGCCCTCTTGACATGGTGAGCAAGACCCATCGGAGGCTTGGCTGTTATAATTTGGAGAAGCAATATCCCAAAAGAGTATATATCTGACTTGGTTGTTAACTTCCCTGTTTGTTGGTACTCAGGGTCTATGTAACAGAATGTCCCGGCAGCGGATGTCATGTGGTATTGTGTCACTTGGTCCGCCACAGATGGCGGGACCAACCTGGCAAGGCCAACGTCACTGATTTTGGTCACGAAGTTTCTGTCCAAGAGAATGTTGGCCGGCTTGAGGTCTCGGTGCACGAGGGGTTCAGGCTTCGTTTGGTGAAGGAAGAGAAGCGCCGTTGCGACCTCAGAGGCTATCTTGAACCGCCTCCTCCATGGTATCGGCAGCGTGTTGCCTCTTCGGAACAGACGGTCTTCCAAGCTGCCGTTGTTCATGTGCTCGTAGACCAAGCATCCGTATTCGGGGCAGGCTCCGAGGAGGAGGACCATGTTGGGATGCCTAATGCAGCTTAGAACTTCAACCTGTTTGTTCATGTTCGTAAGTATTTAAGACTCGTTTGTTTCATAGGTTTGAATATAAAAATTTTAACTAAAATTTAAATTTTATGAGAGAAAACACTGTAATAAAAAGATTTAAACAATAATTTGAACTTATAAAACAAATAGAGGCTTAATTACTCTACAAAAACAAGGATTATTTCCATTCTAAATGGACATTTTGTTCCTTTATTTGAATGTTGGTGTTTGTTATGTAAATAACTGTACTTTAAGTAGACAGAGTACTTAATCTAGAAAAACGTCTGTCATGATTGATTGATTTGTCACACTTCAATTAAGTTTTTGATTAATATTGTCATAACAATGAGGTCTAAATTCTGAAAATGTCACATGCTCAAACAAAATGTTGTTCAAGAAATCAAATAATTAATACCTCCTGTTGGAATTGCTTCCTTCCTTGAGCGGCATCAGGTCTCAAGACCTTGATTGCAACGGCGGTGTGATCAAGTTTGCCTTTGTAAACCGGTCCATAACCACCTTCGCCGATTTTCATCGCCTCTGAGAACTTCTCCGTGGCTGCTTCAATCTCCTCTATGGTGTACTTTCTGTACCGGAACTCGTTCTTCGACAAAGCGGTAAGTACCCTATTCTTCTCTTCCGCCTCTCGCCTGGCCCTCATCTCCGCATGCTTCCGTCGCTGCGCTTCCTTCTCCGCCATCCTTTGCGCCATCTCAGCCGCTTCAATGGCAGCTTTGCACTTGGCCTTCTCCATCTCCGCAGCAGCAAGAGCCGTCTCTTCGGCCAGCCTCGCTTCCTCAAACTTCCTGCTCTCCTCCAGCTTCCACTGGCTCAGCTCTTTAGCCTACAAAATAGCGGCAATTTTGAAAATCTCATTTAAGGGCCTTGTATATATGTACATATATATACATATATACATATATATATATATGTGTGTGTGTGTGTTATTTTTTAAAGTATGAAGTTTACCTTATTCTTGGCTGAGATTGCTTCTTTGCAAGCTGAGCTGTACATGTCCATGGTTTGCTTCAATTCAAGCTTTAGTCTTTTCATCTCAGCGTCAATCTCTCGCTGCAATAAACCAACATATATATATATATATATATATATATCACCATTAAACAAAATAAAAAAAATAAAAAAGTAATATATCCTTTACTTATATGACAATTTTTGTACTCACCGCAGAATGTCTAGTAGAAGAGTTCCTTGGGGAAGTAGTTGAAGCACCGAAATCCAAGTTTTGGCCCGTGACGTCGATCGACCCGAACGTGCCAAATGCTGCCACAAAGTCGCTTTCTTCGGCGGTCGAATCGCGGCAAAAAGACGGCCTAGACGTACTGGGAATGTCAATAATATCCAGCGAAAGTGACGGAACACTCCTAGCCCTCTCCCTTCCCGGCACCATTTTCTCCGACCCCCCTCCGTTTCTCACAATCACTCCCCTTGTAAGCTGTAGCCTTTTGAAACCAAACAACAAAACATACAATACCAAAAAAAAAAAAAAAAAAAAAAAACCCATCAAAAAATTTGTGATTCTTAATATCAGAATTTGTGATTCTTAATATCAACTGATCATTAACATGTTGTTTTGAGGCATTTTTACCTTGATGCGTGGTCAACTTCACCGTGATCAGTGGGATTGATATAAGGTGGAAGTCCGTGTGGAGATGGTTGTTTTGGTGGGGCAGCAGTATTAAGTGCAAGCCTCTGAGCATTTCGGGCAGATATTAGCTTCCCTTTCGATATCACGTACACAGAGCAAAAATCTGGTGCAGATTTGACTAGGCTGGTTGGCACGTCTACGCTTTTAAACTTCCTGTAATAACTAATAACCAATAATGACATGAAATTAGTCATAAATACAAAAGTTTTGTTTTTAAAAAAAAAAAAAAAAAACAAGAGTTTGGCTAGAGAGGAATATGAATGAATCAAGTAATTAAACCTTGTGATAGAATTCTTTGTTGATGCACCAGCAACGACATTGGTGATGCAGTTCTTATTGACGTAATCCATAATTGCCTTGGACACGTCGAAATCGTCAAGGAGGACCTCTTTCATTTGAATCTATAAGACAAAAAAAAAATGTAGTTTTATTGTTTCATATTGATTTGGAGTTACATTATTTAAAAAGGTATAAGCTTAAAATTATGTGAAATATGCTAAGCATAGAACGTCTCATGTTGTGTGATCTATTTTTTATTTGTGTGTGGTGTTGAGCACCACGAGTGTCTATTAACATTGTTCAAAATCTGTACCGCTTTGCGAGCACAATATCCACGGAAGGGAGCAAAAATGCTGTGTACATCGCTGTCGTACGTGTCGCCATGGCTGGTGCTCTCTGCGTAACTCCCCAACGATATCAAACCATGAATAAATTATCAGATCAAACGACAAGCGACAACAATGGAAAAACGCAACAGAAAGCTACACCTTAGCGTTCATTTGGGCACTTGATTATGTATTTATGTTAAACATTAACGTCTAATATTACTAATGATGAATTAAGAGAGAGGGTACCTACGATGGTTTTTATGCCTAACGTGGATTAGGATAATGAAGGGATTGCCACCGACAAGGTGTTCAACGGCCCATCGGACGGCGGCTTTGCTGTTCTTGTTGTCCTTCTCTATTGCCACAGCGGTGGAGTTGACGGCTGGAATGCTGTCATCAGGGTAGGGTTGAGGAGCCATATTGTCTTGTTTGTCGTTTTTTCTCTCCTTTCCTTTTCAATTTTTTGTTGGAAAGTTAATGTAGCACCACCTTGAAGCGACGTACGGCCCTCCTCCAGCAACAAGCCTCCACGGCCGCCACCGAAATCCGGTGGAGGATGAAGAAGGAAAAGAGAAGAAAAAGGAAATAAGCTTGGCTTTTTTTTTTTTTTTTTTGAAAGTGAACTCAACCCCACGTTAGCATATGCTTTAGAGGGGGAAAACGGAAATAACTAACTCTTTGAAATGTGTCTCCTCTCATCCATTCGTTTGATTTAGACATTCTGACCACGTCAACGGTCTAACCTATTTGCAAGTTGAAGGGATAAACTCAATTTTTCACCCAATTATAAGCCAAATCTCATTTTATTCTCTAAATTTTAGAACATTTAGAACAAGCTCTAAATTAATAAATTGTTCTAAACTAATCCTTTCGTCCATTTGAATATCAAAATTTCAACTAAAAAAACCATAATTTTCTAAGTTCTAAACAATTTAGGCCTCATATATTTCACCAATTTAAATTTTTAATTTTAATTTTATTATAATTAAAAATTCTCATAAAAAAACATATCTAATTTTTTATGCTACAATAAAAAATTCACATAAAAAATTTGAACGATTGAACGATGCACTAGTAAACTCTTGACTCATTGTAAAATATTTTAAAGTAAAGGACTAACTAAAGTTGAAACCATGGATTTGGGCTAAATACAAGCCCAATAGCATTTTCACCAGAGGGCCCAAAATTTTGTAACACGACGTCGTTTTCCCCACCAAAAATCATAATTTCACCACTGAAATTGCAGTCGGATTTATAATTCCCCACCGGTATCCGTTAAATCTCAGCAGTCAGCAGAAAGTGAACTTTTGGCGCTACCGAAATTCGCAGTGATGTCGGCGATATACGTGGTGGAGCCTCCGACGAAGGGCAAGGTTGTTCTGACGACGACGCACGGCCCTCTCGACATCGAGCTCTGGCCGAAGGAGGCTCCCAAGGCCGTCAGAAACTTCGTCCAGCTCTGCCTCGAGGGCTACTACGACCGTACCATCTTCCACCGCATCATCAAGGGCTTCCTCATCCAGAGCGGCGACCCCACCGGCACCGGCACGGGTCCCTCCTCTCTCCATCTCCATCTCACAACTCTTTTTGCTTTTTGCAAATTCGTAAATATATATATATATATACATATATAAATGTGGTGTGTTAGGGTTTGCAATTTGTTTAGTGCGTTGATTCTAGGGTTTTTTTGGTTTCTTTTGCAGGTGGTGAGAGTATTTATGGCGGTGTTTTTGCCGATGAGTTTCATTCGCGTCTGAGATTCAAGCATAGAGGTTTGGTCGCTTGTGCGAATGCGGGTTCGCCCAATTCCAATGGGAGCCAGTTTTTCATTTCCTTGGATAGATGTGATTGGCTCGACAAAAAACATACTATTTTCGGGAAGGTGATTCTCATGCTTGCTTTTGTCTCTTTCAATTTCGGGAAAAGACATTTAAGTTTATTCGTCATTTTTGTTGGATTATTCTTTTCACAGGTTACTGGAGATTCGATATATAATCTTACAAGGTTAGGCGATCTTGAAACCGATAAGGATGATCGTCCCCTCGACCCACCGCCAAGGATATTATCAGTTGAGGTAAATTTGAGTCTTTGAGAGGATAGTGCTAAACATCAAAGATAACTAGTTGTTGAAACTTGCGATTTTCTTTTTTTTTTCTTTTTTTTTCCGCTTTCAATGTGTTTCTATTTAATTTATTTAGCATCTTCGTTATTGGGATTCTCGGGAAACCTCTTTTTCTAGATTTTGTGGAATCCGTTTGATGATATAGTACCAAGACAACCCGCAAGACAGTTGGTCCCTTCAGCAGATGATACCGTCAATAAAGATACGGAGAAAAAAGCTGTTAAGTAAGCATTTTTCTCCTTGCAATTTGGGATTTCTGTTTGTTTGTGTGACTTGTGAGTGATTTCAAGGATGTCTATTATGTGTGTATGCACAATGCAGAAAGTTGAACTTGCTTTCTTTTGGAGAAGAAGCGGAAGAAGAGGAGAAAGAACTGGCGGCAGTAAAGAAAAAAATCAAGAGCAGTCATGACGTGTTGGACGATCCCCGTCTTCTAAAGGACGCAGTTACAAACAGCGAATTGGTAATTGCCCATTGTCTATGGTTATTATGCCTGACTATGAGAATACAATTGTTGTTAAATCATGAATGTATTGCTACTCTTTTAGCTTGTCGCGATCAGCTTGCTTAAGCCAACCATTTTTTTTTTCTTTTTAAGATTATGTTTTCAGTTGTTGCATGTTTAAGTTGAAACTGTGTTGGCTTGGTACGATTGGGTGTCAATTTCCTGGCAACTTAATGTTGCATAATTTAGATGCATATATTTTGTCACTGTTGTACTGTAAACGAGCAAAGGTCATGTTTGAACTTTGACAAAGGTTTTAATTGCAGAATTCTGAAACCAAAATAAGGGAGGTGCAGTTATCTGTTAGAGAAGCTCTTAGCTCGAAGAAAGAAGAGTCTCACAAAGGTGTAGAAGCTGACATATACAGTGACAATGATGATGAAGATGAGGCAGACTTTGATGCGCGAATGCGTCAGCAAATACTTAGAAAAAGGAACGAATTAGGAGATCTACCACCCAAGCCGAAATTGCGCAAAGGTATGTAAATTAGCCACCAAATTTTAGATGGTAAATTCCAAAAAATTTTGAATATACCATCTTATTGAAACATCTC
The DNA here is from genome assembly GCF_000414095.1 of Morus notabilis. Classification (NCBI taxonomy): domain Eukaryota; kingdom Viridiplantae; phylum Streptophyta; class Magnoliopsida; order Rosales; family Moraceae; genus Morus; species Morus notabilis. The sequence continues at coordinate 52,596 of NW_010360519.1, forward strand.
TGTTTTAAGTAATTTTTAATAATATCATAAAGGTAATGGTTGCACTTGCGTGTTTTTGCACTCCCCGACTCAGACACCTGCGTAGGTAAATGAAAATATGGTGTAAAGAAGTCTTGTTTTGCTTCGTGTGCACTTGCATGTGTGTGAAATAACTCAACTTGGGTCAATGTTTGTATTGCTTATGCAGAGATTTCTTAAACTGTTCTTTGGAGATTTTGACAGATTGAAAATTATGTTTGTTAATATCAAGGAAATCGAGCAGCATACTTTGAGTCTTAATGTATACTTAGTGAAATAGAGCATGGTCAACTTCTAAACAAACATGTGTAATGATGCAGGTGGTTCTGACTCAAAGAAGCGTGAAGTATCTCCATCAAGGTAACATATGATATCCGATACAGACATCTCTCCAACTATACTCATGCCTTGTTCATTATTCCATTCCCTATATTAATATTAACCTTGTCTCTTCAGATGTTTGTTGAAGCCAAATATACAGTCATTTTTGTATAGTCATCTTGGAAGTTAGCTTTAGGAAACATCCTAAAAAATATGTTTGGAGGTTTCTAAACCATTTGCGTATATAGTTTCTTTTTACATGCCTGACTGACTGAAGGATTTACTCTGTTATTGTAGCTTTAGTATGTATTAGTTGCGAAGGTGGTTGTTTGGGGGAGGGGAGGCAGGAGTCTCCCAGATTTTTGGAATCTTCTTTGTAAGATTGAATCAGCTGACATAACTTAATGACGCTGACAAATTTTCTTACCAGGTCGGATGCTAAACGGGACAGTGATGATCAACCTAAGAGAGGAAAGTTGTCAATGAATAAAAAAGGGCTAGGATCAGAAGCGAGAGCAGAACGCATGGCCAATGCCAATGTAGATTTGGAGCTGTTGAATGAAGCCGAAAGAGGAAGACAGCTGCAAAAACAGAAGAAGCGTAGACTTCAATGGCGTGAAGATGAGGTATTCACGTTTGTTTGCTTCTCATATTTACCTGATTTCTTTTGTGTCTCTGTGACCAAGACATATTACATAGTGTTTTATCTGTTAAACTACCCTAATAGGCAGTTAATGAGAGCATAAAAAAAAAAAAGGCGGACCCCAGTGCCAAAGAGGCTCCCGTACTATGACAGGTTCGGGGGAAAGCTCAATCTCATATGTACACGGCCTTACCCCCCGAATGAGAGGCCGTTTCCGGGATTCGAACCTTGGATCCCGGGTGCAAACGCAAGCGCTCCCACCACGGTGCCAAGGCCCGCCTTCCAGTTAATGAGAGCATAGAAGTCGGAAATATTATATAAAAGAGAACTATAAAAATTATGCTGTTGAAAGTGTTCTCCAGATATTTGAATGAATTGGGAAATATTAAAAATTGTGGAGGATATATATGGTTGATGCATTCTCTCTTTAACATATTTGTGCATATGATGCAATGAATATTATGAATTATGAAATTAAGTAGCTGTTAGTCCATTATTGGAATATGGGACTGCATTTTTTAGCATCTCGACTCCTAAACATGTTAGTTGTGATGGGCTAATGGCGCCTCACGGTGGCTTTCTTTGCTAGTTGTGTCTCTAGAACCCCTTTTGCTATCATTTTTTTCCCCGTTGCTTAACATGTTAGTTGTAATGGGCTAATGGTGCCTCACAGTGGCTTTATTTGCTAGTTGTGTCTCTAGAACCCCTTTTGCTATCATTTTTCTCCCCGTTGCTTGCTTTGTTGCCTTTAGATTCTAGCAAAGCTTGAGAAGTTCAAGAAGGAATTATTTGAAAAACCAGCTGCTCCAAGTAGTGAATCTGGAAGTGGAGGCAGTAAGGAGGATTTGTCTGACTGGAAGAATGTTCGTTTGAAGTTTGTTCCTGAACCTGGCAAGGTATGCTGCCTGGATATCTAAGATGATCAATGAAAGAGTTTCCCAGATCGTTTGTCATCCAAAATCCCAGATTTTTCCTCAAGAATGCCGTGAAATTTACTTTGAATTATTTGCAGGATCGCATGTCTCGCAGTGATGACCCCAATGACTATGTCCTTGTTGATCCTCTTTTAGAGAAAGGAAAGGAGAAGTTTAATCGGATGCAAGCCAAGCAAAAGAGACGTGAACGGGAATGGGCTGGAAGATCTCTTACTTGATGTCATCTTCTCAAACTCTACGGGCTTGTGAATATTTATGACTGAATGGAATGATGTGCTGGAGCTTGATTGCATGCGAATTTGTCTTGTCTGCTAAAATGGTTTGCAGATCATCATAAGCCAGATTCCTTCAAAGCATTGGAGTTTGAGGTGCATATTTGGCATCATTTCTTCTCAAAGTGGACTAAATTTATCGTTTCAAACAGTGCCAAAAGGCGTGATTATGGCTGCTTATCTTTTGGTACTGCTCTCTCTAAAATGACTTGACCCTTTTACATTTTCAAAATTGTACATAATTATGATTTATGTTTTCTTATTAAGGCATTATTAGGAAATCTGACCCTTTTCTGATCTTATGTTCGCGGATCTAGGAAACGGACTTTTGTTGTTCATACAGATGATTAACTGCAGCCGTGCCTCTGAAAGGTTTGGACTTGTTTAGATTTGCTTAATCTATATTTCTGATCTTTTAAGTTTACACCAAACTTGATGTTACTTGATTGTTTTCTTTTCTCGATTAACATGAAAGTGACCATTATTGTCTCTCTCTCTCTCTCTCTCCATTACTTGTCCAATTCTTTCGCGAAACTTTATTCTGCAGCAAAACTCAGTTTAAGAGATCATTGTGTCCTAGAATTCTTTATTTGATTAGGCCTATTTGGTTTAATGCAAAATAAGTGGAAGTCCTAAATTTCTAAAACTTGGGTTTGACTAGGTATGATAAGACAAGTCGTGATGCACATTTTATTCATGTAAGTCATGTCTGACCAATTAATTTCGTATTATGATTTCTATTTTTCAGTTCATAGGAATTGAATGGATTAAAAGTTAGGACTTTTTATTTGTAGACATGCAGACTTAAGGTTTAGTTATGTTTTTGAGGAGCCAAATTGTATTTTTAACAAATATAATAGATTTTTGGCTTCCGACCACCTTAGTTTTGAATCGTCAAACTGTTGAACCAAGATATAGTTGGCAGAGAAACGGCAAACTGTGTTTTAGCTTTGGAAAGAGGAAAACGCCTTGTTAAATTTGATTAGTTCAAAGGACTGGGGAGTCTAATTCTTGGTGTAGAAGCACAAAGACCTCGTTATATGCTTCAAAGCCTCCAAAGTTCTTTGGCGTTTCCTTGAAGAACCTTGTGTTATGGATTCCATTAATTCGGCATCACCGGCGTTGACTTTTAGCAAAAAGATAACCGACGCTGCCTTTTACTTGAATTGAATACATTTCCCAAAACCGTGTGTTTGCACTAGCACTTTTCATTGTTCTGGTAGTGTTCAATGCCTCAAATAGGTGATTTTAGGTTCCGTTTATTTTACCGATTCGAGTTTTGCTACAGTAAAAAGTTCTCAGAAATAACTATATTTAATTTTTTACTACAATAAAAACTTTTCTCATAAAGTCACATCTTAATTCGAATTAAAAACTCAAATCAATTCGTTATTGATTTTTTGGGCCAAAAAAAAAAAAGGTTTGTGCTTATTGCTTCGCTTTTAACGCGCATAAATTATAAACTTTGAAAGCGTAGAATGTGGATGTTGAATAGGGTTAAATCTAAGACTATCCACTCTGGTGTTGCGCATAGATACAGCTCATGATCTGCCCACTATTCATATGCATTTTTGTTGTTCTCTTGTCTTGTGATCTAATAATGAATAAAATGTTTGAATCTGACCCATTTTTCTTTTTTAACTCCCCACTATGCCAGTCTGATATAGAGTTGGAAAGCTTGCGAAGACCAAGGCCTACCTTATAGGTCAGTTTGCCTCTTTGGAAAAAAAAAAAAAAAAAAAAAAAAAAAAAAAAAAAAAAACAAGTCCATTTCTTGATTATTAATTAAATTTGTTTAATTTTACTGCAACCGAGTCCGACCAAGAACATTCTCTATCTCTTGGTTTTTTCTACCAGGTCTCCCACCTTTACGCTTTTTTGTTTCCATTGGGTACCCGTTAACCTGCTTTGCATTCGGTCAAAAGTAGCGTATAATGTTGAAATTCTTAAATCGATGTGGGGTCCGCTATACACGTATGTCTACCGTGCACCTAAAGGAGAAGTATTGTATAATTTGTATTAATAGATAAGCTTTAAATTCCTTAACTTTCTGGTAAACCAAATGGCGATAGTAGCATATGATGTGACGAGGGCGTTAAGTACAAATTTAATGCTACATCACGGAAGTTTTTGACAAAATAAGAAAGATATGTAGAAAGGGTAATAAGACAAATACACATTGTTTTCGTTTTTATCTTTGCATATACAGCAGCCCCAATCGCTATCTAAAAGAAATCTAGGAACCCTTATTATGTCGGCTATTTTTTCCCCTTCTCACAAAGTGGTAAAAGATCAATCATTTTTGTAGGTAGCTCATTCTTTTTTTTTTTTTTTTTTTTTTTTGGGATCTTGATGAGCAACTCTCGTAATTTGGATCAATTATACCTTAGTTTATTGAATAGTTAGATTAATAGTACTGTTTACGCTTCGAGCACACAATTCTAAACCTTCTACTATTATTGAATTAATTTAACTCTAGTCTAAGCAAGCTGTTTCACTAAAGATATTACTAATAAAATACTATATACAACAAAATCCAATAATGTATGCTCCTGTTTGTTTCGACCACTCAAAAATCTTAATTCAAAATTCAAATTGGTGTTTGGGAGAGAAAAGTTCAATAACAATTTAATTCATTAACAATGATTTAAAGGCAATTTAAATTGTTGATTTTAGAATTCACATTCCCTTTAAATTATAACAATTTGAATTATCGTCAACAGTCTAATAACTTTATATTTTACTTTTTCTTTTTTTTTTAATTTCAATCTTAAAAATGTCATATCTTATTCGTTTTTATTCCAATTGAGATGATTTTTTTTAATGTGCTCATAATGAAGAGATGAATAAATTCTCACACATATTGTGTATTTTTTAATGTAATTTATAATGATGTTTTATAAAATTTATTATAAAACTCTAATGACAGTTTTTAACACTTTATTCAAATGCAATTTAAATTTTATTCTTAATTTAAATTATAATTTATTTATATATCAATAACAGTTTAGATTACAATTTAAATCACTACTGTTTCGATTTTATAATTTTAATAAAAAAAATTTAAACTTTCACAATTTGAATTATTGAACTAAAATAAGTCCTTACAAGTTTTTCCCACCGGTGTTTGCAGGGACCAATTCCCGTCGGGATGTGATCCACCAATCTTGGTTCCGCAGATTGTTCCGGTCCATTAATCAGTGGGTCCCAACATACAGTCTCTTGTACTTGCCAAAACTTTGCTGGACAAACTTCCGAAAGGACACGAGAAATAACAAGATTCATTGGTGCCTCAAAATTGAATAAAACGACCACCGAAGACCCAAAAATAAAAATCATTCTTATTAAAAAAAAAAAAAAAAACCCACAAATCACAAAAGCGCGTAACCCGTAGTCAGCGTCTTACACCTACCGCCACCAACGCACCCGCCCAACCTCTCAAATCACACCGCCCCCAATTCGCGTTCACACTTGCGCCCTTCAGGTTTTTCTTCCATATTTTAATACACACACAACACACACAAAAAGTCAAACAATGGCTCGGCCATCCATCATCCATCATGTATCCCCACCAATTTTTTTCAAAAGGTGTTGACTCATTGCATCCTTGCCATGTGTACTTTTGATCTTTTAATATGTATCGGTATTACCCTAAAAAATAGGGACCTTATCTGATATATTAATGCATGAGTAAGTTAAATTCTTTTTCTCTTAAATCTGTATTCAAAAACATAAAAATCAAAATTTATTTAAATTTAATGATTAAAAAAATTTAACATGTCGGTATATCAACGTATTAAAGAATCTCCATAAAAGATATCGACAAAAATGATTCAAACATTTGCCCTAATAGTATATTTTCTTTCTATCACCTTTAGCCTTTTTTTTTTTTTTTTTTGCGTTTTTAGGCATCAAAAAAACAAATCCCATCCCTGATATTCATTCCAATTTCCATCTCAATCATTAACATTGCAAACCCAAAAAGAAAGGAAAAATATCAATGCACATTGCAATTGGAAATGCATTTACATTATTAAAGGTTAGATTGACTTGGGGAACTAAATTGACAATAATGAGGCAAAGAATTTCATTAATACACAGTAAAACTATAAAAGTCCCCCCGACTGTATGAATGTACGAGAATGCAAAGTATACACGCATACATTGGAAACAAACCACAAAAATCATCCCCGATTTCTCTTACTTTTAAGATACCGTTCACACCTTTGCTTCCCCTTTCACACATATAATCCGCCGTACTAATTCCTACAGTCCAAACCCATACTTTTCCCCTCTCTCTCTCTCTCTCTATATCGAGTTTGCGTTAACTTCTTTCCTAGTTATTGTTCCTCAATCGTCGGCTCTGCTTTTCGTTTTCCTCGTTTTCTTTCCTTCTATTTCTTTTCCTGTTTTTTTTTTCCTTCCTTCTCATATATGAAACACATATACCCTTCTTCCCCAGACCCCGAAGACCTCTCCCAAATCTACAGACTCTTGCTCCAAACCTCAGCGCTCCACCAAATGAGCGAAAATGGCAAGCGAAGAAGAAACGACGACGACGACGAAAACGGTGAAAACGACGATTCCTCGGACAAGGAAGCCAAGAAGAAGAGCCTCAAGGGAATAATCACTTCCCTATTACTACTCGACGAACAAGAAAAGCACGAGAGCCAAGAGCTCGACCGAGCCTCAAACGACGAGAAATCCCTCCTCGATGATATCCACAAGAAGAAGACCAAGACCATGCTTGATTACTACGCCAATTTCCAGGATTTGAACTCGGAAATCGAGGAATCCAGCCGCACAAAGCGCAAAAAATCAAGGACGGTTTCCGCCGCTGCGGCGGCGGCGGCGGTAATTTCGGCGGAGGACGGGTCCGACAAGGCCTCCACCTCCGCCGCCACGTCAGCAGTCCACCAGCGGAGACTGTGGGTGAAGGACCGGTCGAATGCGTGGTGGGACGAGTGCAACAGCCCGGATTTTCCGGAGGAGGAATTCAGGAAGGCCTTTAGGATGGGGAAATCCACGTTTGACATGATATGCGAAGAGCTGAATTCTGTCATAGCGAAAGAGGATACGACACTAAGAAACGCTATTCCGGTTAGGCAGAGAGTCGCCGTTTGCCTTTGGAGATTGGCCACGGGGGACCCACTTCGCCTTGTGTCGAAACGCTTCGGATTAGGCATATCAACGTGCCACAAGTTGGTCCTTGAGGTTTGCTCGGCCATTAGGACTGTCCTAATGCCGAAATACTTGCAGTGGCCGGAGGAGAGTGCTTTGAGGAAGATCAAGGACGCATTTGAGTCTGTATCTGGGATTCCCAATGTTGTGGGGTCTATGTACACTACTCATATTCCTATCATTGCTCCTAAGATTAGTGTGGCTGCTTATTTCAATAAACGACATACGGAGAGGAACCAGAAGACGTCGTATTCGATAACGGTGCAAGGCGTGGTTGATCCTAGAGGAGTTTTCACCGATGTGTGCATTGGTTGGCCTGGCTCAATGCCTGATGATCAGGTGCTTGAGAAGTCTGCCCTTTACCAAAGGGCTAATGGGGGTCTCTTGAAAGGGGTTTGGATTGTTGGGACTTCAGGATATCCGCTAATGGATTGGGTTTTGGTGCCTTATACGCAGCAGAATTTGACTTGGACTCAACATGCGTTTAATGAGAAGATTGGGGAGATTCAAAAGGTTGCTAAAGATGCGTTTGCCAGGCTTAAAGGGAGGTGGTCTTGCCTGCAGAGGCGAACCGAGGTCAAACTCCAGGACCTGCCTGTGGTCCTTGGGGCTTGCTGTGTTTTGCACAACATTTGTGAGTTGAAGAATGAGGAGATGGATCCCCAACATGAGTTTGAGCTTTTCGACGATGAGATGGTCCCGGATGTCATTTTGAGGTCCGAGAGCTCGAGATTGGCGAGGGATACGATTGCGCATAATCTCTTGCACCATGGCCTTGCAGGCACTTCTTTTCTCTAGTGCTTTTAATGATTTGTGTAATTTTTTCTGCTCTATATTGTGATTCTTTTGATTATTGGCTTGTTATAGTTACTTCTGTTGTTAGAAAGATTATACACTCATTTGTACTGAAGGGGTCCTGTAAAAGATGAACCTACCCCTTCCCTCAGATTAATGGTTGTAATCTTTATCATAGGATTGACTCAAGTTATACTTCACGGTTACTAGAAAACGTGCCCCGACCTAGGTTTCCTTCAATTCTATTAACAAAACAAGAGATGAATAAAAAAAAAATGAAAAATAAGCTTTATTCGTTTGTTACTTGTAGCAGTTTTTCCTCTGACGATATAAATTAGTGAATAACAGTTTCCAGTTTTCTATGATGGATAATTGGATTTGGTTGTACTTGTCCTCTTTCTAAGTTGAATTTCCATCTCAAACAAATATTTATCAGTTGTATTTTATCACTATGGGGGTTGTTGGTTTCTGTGTCTTTTGAATCCTTTAAAGGCCCAATCTTGCACTTTATTTGACATCGTTTATCGATTTAAAATAATCATATCTCAATTCAAATCGAAAAATTACCAAAGTTTGTCCGTAGTTTTATATTTATATTTATATGCAATTTCTGATGTTTAACTTGAGAGTGGAATTTGAATGGTTAAACTAAATCAGGAGCAATAGTTTAAGACTTCTAGAGATTCCTTTCACACTAAGCTAAACCCAGCTTCTTTTTTTAATTTTTTTTTTTTAAAAAAGGACAATGTCGTTAATCATTACAATTTTAATACTCTTAACAAGTTCCTGCCACAGTCGTAGGCATAATTCATGCCAAATGAGAGATGGGTTGAGTTAGGCATCGAGCACTAATTTAAATGAATGACTTTATTGATGACTTGCTTAAGCCATAAGCCTACCACTGCGTACTGTTTTAGTTACAAACAACTTTATATAATAACCTTAAAAGTCCATCTGTCGGAATTATATTTTGTACTGATTTGTGACCATTATCTGATATTAGAGATCATACCACCATAATTCCCATTGTTCATGTCTCGGCAAACAACCACTATTAAAGACAATGACCTGTCTTAAATAATGAGTGTTTGCAAAATAAAAACTTGCTATCTATCCACCATAAAAGAAGGGATTTTTTTTATGGAGGAGCCCAATAAGTGCTCCATTGGTGGAGCACTGTTTTTTTACTGTTAGATTACTTTTTTAACGGTCAGATATGTAGTAAGAGCAGTTATGTACGGCGTGTTGTAAATTTTTAATACGGACATACGCATATCTCATCGTTAAAAAATTAATTCAACGGTTAAAAAAACAGTGTTAGAACACTCATTGGGATTCCACCATAAAAAATCTCACACGCTTCTACACAGTTTCTCATTCTCTTCTTTGGAATATTTTCGTGCATAGATAGATAATCAGTTCAATAATCTTCATGGCGGTGCATATTTTACACCTAGAAATCTTGCCCTTGACGTGCCCATCTGATTTCCAATAATTCAATTCAAACCCCATATCAGATTTTCAAAGAAAAATTTCCAATGAAGCAATAGTAAAATCATTTTCCATGAGCCATGACTTACAAGGGAAACATGCTCAAGCCAGCAAAACCTCTCCGCGCATGCATATACGACATTCTAAAAACTGGCATTAGCTCAACCTGTCTGGTCATCTTTCATCAAGAATTCAGCAGAAAGGCGATTAGTTTTCCCATCAATAAGTCCCAAAGAAAACTGGCAATTAGAGGAGTATTAACTCTGATTCTAGCAGCTTCAATCTTGTTACGCTTGCGGTCGTATTTTTAGTTACAAACTTAAAAAAAATGAAAGTTTAAGAGTTCGTTTAGTTCGTTGATTCGAATTTTTAATTCAAATTGAGATGTGACTTTATGTGAAAACTTTTTACTGTAGTAAAAAAGTTAGATGTGATTATTTATGAGAGCTTTTTACTATAGCAAACTCAAATTCTAAACTCGAATCAATGAAATGAACGGGTCCTAAGAATACAAGAAGGAAAAGAAAAACAAAACACTTAAGCCTAAAAAGTATTGAGCGGCGATCTCATTAAGCACTTCAAGGTATCTGCATTATTGATGTATATCTCATTAATTGTCTGACTGGAGTGAATTGGAAAAAGTATTGAGCCGCAATCTCATAAATTGAATGAGATTCTTTATAGATCTCTGTATAAGAATTAGGCTTCATTCATTTCACGGATTTGAGTTTAAAATTTGAGTTTTATTACAGTAAAAAGCTCTCAAAAACAGTTTCATCTAACTTTTTTACTACAGTAAAAAGCTCTCACATAAAAGTCACATCTCAACTCGAATTAAAACTCGAATCAACGAACTAAACGAGCCCTTAACCTCTCTGTTTTGATGTGTTTTTTTTCACTTTTAATAAATTCTGTTTTGATTTTTTTTTCACTTTTAATAAATTTTCCTCGCTGAGGTTTTTTTTTAATAAAAAAATTAAATTTATTTTACAATATAAACAAGGAATTTTTCAAAAAAGCCATTCAAAGCCTAACATTATTTTATTTTTTATCATTGTTTTAAAATTATCTTATGCCACTAATATCATGCTAGTTATTTTTCATATCTCATGGGTTATCTTTTTATATCCTATAAGTTAGCATTTCATGTTTTCTAGATTATTTTCATATCTTGGTAGGTTACTTTTCGTAATTTACCGAATATTTTACGTATCTTGTAGATTATCTTTTGAGTAATGTTTAGAACAACTCAAATTCTAATTTTTATGTACTAACTTATATAGCATGTGAGTTGTCAATTTTTTATTAGTAGATGTAATTTTTTATTAATTCACGTGATAATATTTTAAACACCTACTAATGTAAAAATGACAACTCACATGTCACGTTTATTAATACATAAAAATTAAAATTTGAGTTGGTGTTCCTATCATTATTCGTATCTTTTATATTATGCTACTTCTCTAGGTTATTTTTCTTAGTCTACAAAAAAAAATTTCTCAATAAAAATCAATCACATTTTTTTTAATTTTATTTTCACAAATTCTCTTTCTCTCTCACTCACTCAAAATCTCTCACTCTCCCTCTCTACACTTGTGAAATGAGTTGAAGTAGAACATGGACGGCCAAAATTTGATGCGTAGTTAATGGAGTCTTCATAACAATGAATGTTGAGAAACGGTGATAGCATTTATATTTTAAAAAATGAAAAAAAAAATAATAATAAGGCTGATAAGTGGACTCACAAATATGGGCTCCTTGTGCACAATTTTGCTTCTTCTTCGTTTTTCCCTTTTAAATAGCCAATAAGGAACAAAAATAGAAGGTACGGAGAAGAAGAATATCTAGCATTGAAAGAAGAGTAATTGACACTGTTAATCTTAAAATTCTTAGTGAGTCTTTATTTTTTTAATTTTGACAAATTCGTCTCTAACGCATCGTTTATTTTACAGATTTAAGTTTTTAATTTGAGTTAAAATGTGACATTTTTTAAGAGTTTTTTATTGTAACAGAAAAAGTTAAATGTAACATTTTTTCAGTGTTTTTGTCACGCCTCTAAACCGGGGTTGGTGACGTGGAGGCTCGTTTAGAAACTTAAACCTGTTTGAGAGAGTGATTAGCAAAATAATTTAATTCTTTTCAAATTCAAAACATCCAGGTATTTCCAAACGAGCCCCTGCATTCAAGAGAAATTTAATTTGAAGAACGGTGGTTAAATTTCCAACCAAACCAGTTTAAAACCCCATCACTGGTATCATGTCAGGAATTCCCACAGGGGTTTAGCATACATGAACATAAACAAAAGTAAATATGACATCAACCACAGTCTAGTAATATTTAAGTTTACAATCCATAATCTCTTATACATGCCTTGAAATAAAAGATAAGAGAAAATACAACTCTTTGCTTTCCTGAAACAAGTCCACGTCACCAGTAGTAGCTACCTACTCCGCACTACTCCTCGCGTCGCCTGGAAGGGTTTAATACATTTAAAAACAGGAAAATGTGAACGAAAGGCCCAGTAGGATATAATTTTATAAAGCATTTAAAATAAAGGTACTCACGGTCCGAAGATATACACCCGGAACCGATCATCTTTTTTTTTTTGAAAAAAAGGGAAATACTCCCATAATAGAATATGTATGTATAATGAAAGTGTGCAGCTCATCATACCACTAAACAAGAAGCGGTAAAAATGTCTGTCAAATGAAAAGTGCAGAGCCATAATTCCACTAAATAAAAAGCGGATCCGTACGGGTTTCGGGACCTGCCCCCAAGGATGCAATTCTCACATCCCGATCTCTGTGGCCACCATGCGTTGTATCATTCCTTAAATAATTCATTTTAAGAAATGATACTCTTTAAAATCTCATTTCCAAAATCATTGGAAAACCTAATAGCATTCACATGCTATTTCTTTTAAAATCATTTACTTTAAACATGTTTTATTCTAAAACATTTTCATTGGCCAAAATAATTTAAAATGAGGCTAACAAGGATATGGACAAGAATATCCTACCTGTTGGATATCAAACCTGTGGCTGTCTTCACGTAGCCCTAGCTCCACTTGCCTTCGAGGCTCTAATTCCAATCGTGCCACTATCTTTCCCATCAAAATCAATAATTTAGAGTTTGACCTTTCTCATCAAACATTCTCGTTTAATTAGATGCAATTGTATCATATTAGTGTGCCATAGTTCAAAATCAATGTTCATAAACAATTCTTAATTCAAATCATGATTCTTTGTAAATGGAGATTCATTCTGGAGAATCAAATGGAAAACAAGGATTCATGTGGCTAATCCACTCATTTTGAGTTCTCAGATGAGGTTAGGTCAATCCCACATCGAGTTTCGCGGTCAAAACAGGGTTTTCTGGGCTGTTTAGGGTCGGTTTCAGTGGGAACCGGTCGACCGGTGACAGAGGAGTGTAACTCCACCGGTCAGCCGGTGGAAAGGTGACCGGTCGACCAGATCGGTCGACCTAAGGAAGGGTGACCGGTCGACCGGACCGGTCAACTGGTGGGGAAAAATTTCAGGGCCAACAATGGCCGATTCGCAAGAAACAAAGCCAAAACCTGAAATTTTGGGTCCGATTTCGACATATTCTCAAGGGAAGTGTATAGATCCAGTTTCAAATCAACAAATGGGGTCCAAAGAATCAAAAACCCCCAATTTTCATCAAGGTTTCACCAAATCCCATTCGGATTCCATTTAAAAACATAATTTAAACCAAAAATCACCAAAATCGACTAAAACGAGTTCCACAAAGCTAAATCTGAAAATCTAAAGTAAGTTTCAAAGAGTTTTACCTCGATCCAAGCTTTGATGTTGAAAACCTCTTGGAAACCTCTGTTTTTTGTTTAAATCCGGCCCTTGAGAAAGAAAACTTTGAGAGAGGGGGGGAGAGATGAACGGGAGAGGGAGAGAGAGAGAGAGAGAGAGCTCGAGGTAGAGAGAGAGTGTCGAGACAGAGAGAAAGGGCGAGTAACGTGAGGAAGGGAAAGGAAAAAGGAAAAGGAGAAATAGAAGGAAAAGAAAATTAGGAAAAATAAATAAAATAAATAGGGGTGAAATTATAAATACTGAAAATAACTTAAGGTCTCTTGATTAATTATGAAAAATCAAATTAGGCACACTAATAATGCACAGTTTAGTATAATTAAACATGTTTAATTCTAGAGGGCGTTACAGTTTTTTACTGTATAAACTTAAAACTGAAAACTCGAATCGGTGAAATGAATGAGGATGTCAACAATTACAACCTCTCGTCCAAAACTGACATCGTTCATTTTACCGATTCGAATTTTTAGTTTTAAGTTTCTACAGTTAAAAGCTTTCAGAAAATATCATATTTAATTTTTTCTGTTACAGTTAAAAATTTTTAAAAACTATTATATCTCAATTCGAATTCGTGAAGTGAACTATGCTTAAATTTTAAATAGAGTTGACCACGTGCATTAAAGCAATGCAAGTCGTGGACTTTTTTCTTTGGGCAAAATCCAAAGCATTTCACGTAGTACAACTGTACAAGTCCTCAGTCCTCACCCAGAAAATAGTAATTTGAGAAGGGGAAAAAAAAAAAAAGAGGGAGAGAAGGAGAGAGGTGTCAAGTTAAAAATAAAAAACAATCCCAACCAAGATGCCTTTGAAATGTCGGTCAAAGGGAAAAATAAGGAAAAAATAAAAATATTAACTGAAATGATACATGAGTTATCATTCTTATATCAACGGGTATATAAAATATTTTCACATTAATTAATAATAAAAGATTTTATATATTAATAAAAAATTATAACTCATACACCATTTAGTTAATACATAAAAGTTAAAGGGTTTATTTTTTTAGAGTTTAACTTGAGTATACTTCTTGAGTTGAATTTGAGTTATAACTTGAGTTGAATTTGTAACTTGAGTTTGTGTTTGGTTGTGTACATTTGAGTTATGATTTGAGATAAGAATCTTTTTGAGTTTGTGTTTGAGTGAGTCAAAACTTGAATTTGAATTTAGATTTAGATAGTATTTTAATAAAAACTCAATACTGATGAAAAATTTTAATAGGGTATATGGGTTGGGTTTTATTCGTCTTTTCGTTGTCAACGCATAGAAAAAAAATCATCTCAATCAGAATTAAAACGAATAAGTTATAACATTTTTAATAATCGAAAAAATATTATTCATTAATTTGAGTTCGAGTTTCTAAACTCGAGTTAAAGAAAAAACTTGAACTCGAGTTTTAATCCTAAACTCGAGTTTAAACTCAAATTTAAACTCAAATTTAAATTTAAAAGAACATAAATTCAAATAAAATTGTAACTTAACTTCACTTTTTTTTTTTGTTTTTCCCTTATCGCTGGGTTTACAAACCAACTTGAATTTGATCGGCTTTGTCGATGTGGTGGAAATGAAGTCGTCCCGAGCCCAATGCTAGACCCCGGAGGCCCATGGGACATATAATACATATGAAAAAAGTTATTTCGTAAAAAAAAAAAATCAAGAAAAATAAAATTAAAAACCATTCACGAATAAATTTACATTTTTTTAGATCTTCTAATTGAGCGTCGAGATAAATCAAAAATAATTTTTTTAATAGAAAAACATTGTTCTTCGGGGGAAATGAGTGGAATAAAACATTTTGAAAGATAAATAAAAGGTGTTCGTGATTGGTTTAATCGGTGAAGGGAAAACCATCAATCACATGAAAAATATTAACTTATGTTTGGTATGATAAATGTTATTATTCTTTTATTAAAAAAAAAAGAATCGAAAGCTTTTTATTTTTATTTTTTTAGATTTTACGTGATTTTAAATTATTATTTTTTTCATAAACTTGAGGGTGAAAATATTTAAACTCTATATTTTAATATAAAAAATGAATATGAAATTATTGATAAACTGAATATAACTATAAAAATAAATTAATTTTGAGCAGTGAAATAAATTTACTGTCTTTGTAGTTTTTCTCTTGCTTTAATATTTATAAATTCATACAAGTACCGGTAATTCCTCTCTTTTATTTTCTTTATTTTTCTCTTTTGATGGAAGGTGATCATTTTTAGGTTGAAATGTAATACATAACTCGTACATTCTATGAACACCGAAGCAATCCTTGTTTTTTTTTTCTTTTTCCAATACGTATATTATAGCATGTAATAGTGAAATTAATGATTTTTCCTTTAATGCATTTCCTCTTTTTTTTTAAAAAAAAATACAAGTACAAGAATAAAATTTATGGCTGTTAAGATACGACTTTTTTTTTTTTTTAAATGCAACAATAAGTTACAACTTCTACTTTCAAAGATGTGGCTTTCATTTTTGTGTTTGCAGCTATTCCAAGTTCTTAATGCTTTAACAAGTCGTCAAGGTAAAATGATTTTATGATTCTAATTCGGTCCGCTTTATTCATCTAGACCAGCTGTTATGTATGACCCGAACGATTTGAGAGTTGTTTGGTACGTGTAAGCACAACTCATTCTGATACAGTGTTTTTCTCTTATAAATAATTTGAATAAAAAAATATTCCTACCAATCGATTTCTCATAAAGAATTTAAATCAAAAGGAATATGAGATAAATACCCTTTAAAAATACATTAACCATAATTTTTACCTCTTACTCTTGATTAATAACATTTTTAGTTAAATAATTATACTAATAAAAGGGTATTAATAAAAAATGATGAGTAAAAATTTAAATTCATACATTTTTAAAAAATAAATTCTATAATTTTCTTAAACAAAAATAATAATTATATTTTAAATACACTTTTTAAACAGGTCTGAAACCTTTTCTATAAGCATAACAACAAACTCAAAGAGTAAAGGGAGAAAGAGGAAAATATGTCAAGACTTGAGATGAATTAAAATTTTTAGGTCAATAGTTTACATAAGTTAATAAATTGGTCAAATTACTGTTTTTGTTCATAACTTGTCTGGTTATGAACCATAACTTGACAAGTTATTGTCCATTATTCACGATTTTTATTCATAATTTGTCTGACTATGAACCATAACTTGACAAGTTTGTCCATAACTTATCTGGTTATAAACCATAACTTGACAAGTTATGACCTATTAATTTCTATATCTAACGTGATATATCATATCAATCTTATAATTATATAATTGAAGTCAATTACACTAACTCTGACTGATACGAAATTTTCTAAGTTTTAATTAATAAAGTTCACAATGGTCTTATTAAGAAAAAACTTGTGAAGCAATAATACCTCACATACCCTTGCTTGTCCTTTTATTTCAATATATACATATTTGATTTTTCTGTTCCTCGGGAGCAGTCACATTCACATGTTTGTTTTAATTAATATTTCATCTCCAGCCCCCCAAAAAAGAAACAAATTATAATTAATTATAAGTTGGATTGTCGTTTTTAGAACAGATCTACAAAACAACACTTCATCTATTATCTCACAGCTGTTCGGAGATAACCTGCCGTACTGTCACTCTTTTTTTGTTTTGTTTCTATCTGTTAATTAAAATAAAAAGACTTTTTTGATACATTAATATATTAGTCAGTATAAAATCACGTAAAAATTAAAAATGTAGATTTAACAGTTAAAAATATGACTGTTCATGGGTTATGTTGGTGAGGGGTTGGACTTTTTTTTCATCCGCCCTAAAAGGTGTGGGTTGCACATATTTAGTCCCAATGATGTTAAAAAAATTTCACAACCCAATGATGTTTAGGTTGGGTTGGGGCGGTGCGAGGTGAGATGGGTGGTCGGTTTCAATATTCAAAAAATTAAATACTCAAAGTACAATTTAACATAAAGTTCATCATCAAATATAAATAAAAACTCCAACATTCAAACAGATAGAAATTCAAAGTTCAATCTAACATCAAACATGTAGCAAAGTAGTCCATCCAATATCAAACATAAAGCAAACATAAATTACTCTACACTCATAAATTAGTCTTAACATAAAGCAAACATAGAGACTTAATTTAAACATGAAGAAACTAAAGAGTATAAATGTGTTACCTGCCTAGAGTTAGATATTAGAGAATGCAAGTTAGATCGTGGGTTGGGTTGGGGTG
>NW_010360519.1:71102-101155 GCF_000414095.1 Morus notabilis
CTTTTTTTTTTTTTTTTTTTTTTTTTTTTTTTTTTGTTGCTGCTACTGATAATCTTCTCACAGGGTTTAAAACACCAGTGCACAAGTTACTTTTAAACTATGTTGGTTACACTTTTTTTTTTGTTTTTTGTTTTTTTTTTTAAGGATTGTGGTCACACTTTTTACATACATAGTCTGGCTATTAATGCATTTGGGTAATATTTAAAGTTACCTTTAAAAAAAAAAAAACTCAAACATTCAAGAGATTTAAAAAGTAGACACTGTTTTTTTTTTCTTTTTTTTAATTGGGGTAGATCTTTGAACTATAGACATTAACATTGAAGCATGGGTGTAGATTTATTATAACTACCTTGGAATTCATCAAAATTATATACTATTTAATTTTAATAAAATTTTGATACGATGTCAGGATTAAAAATATACAATGCTCATACTGTATTTCCCATTATATAAGACATCTCCATTGCAAATGACATTCTCAACGCTATATTTGAAAAAAAAAATAAATAAAGGAGTATAAAAAATGATATACTTAACATGTTTTGTTATTTATAATCTAACACATAGATATTTTAAATACCAAAACTACCTCCTGTCATTAGATTTTTTAAGCTTTTAAAAAAAATAAAAAAAATAAAATTTGACAATGCTATAATTATTAGGGACCTTTTATAATAGGTCGGCATATCAATAATCTCGATTTTTAATTGTTAGATTTGGTTAAAATCACATCAAATTAAACAATATACAAAATAAACAGAGTTTGATACATATATGACGACTGAAAAATAAGACACTATCGGTAGTCTATTTTTTCAGGAACTATATTAAAATCCTAATTATAAAGTGCGTAAGTCAACAAATTAATAATAAACACTAATTTAACATAAAAAATAATATAACATTCGAATATTTAATTTTAGCATTACATATTAATCCCACATTACAATATTAATCAAAAGATATTGTGCCTAACTCAACCTAACAAAACCGGCTTGTTAGGAGATGATTGTCCTCATCTTATTAAGTAGATCATGCCAATATCTCAAGCCAATGTGGGATTCTAATACGCCTCCTCACGCACAGCGTGGACCATGCCAAACCGCTGCGAATAAGTCGATATTGGGGGACCTAACATTACAAAACTAGGGCCGCTTTGATACCATTTTACAGAAAGTAAAGGATATTGGGCCTAACTCAACCTAACAAAATCAGCTTGTTAGGGGAGGATGCCCTCACCTTATTAAGTAGATCATGTCAATATCTCCAACCAATGTGGGATTCTAATACCATTTTACAAAAATTAAAAGATATTAGGCATAATTCAATCTAATAAAACCGGTTTGTTAAGGGAGGATTGCCCTCACCTTATTAAGTGGATTATGCTAATATCTCTAGCCAATGTGGGATTCTAATACGCCCCCTTACGCACAACGTGGACCATGTCAAACCGCTGCGAATAAGTCGATATTGGGGGACCTAACATTGCAAAACTGAGCCTGCTCTGATACTATTTTACAGAAATCAAAGGATATTAAACCTAACTCAACTTAATAAAACTGACTTATTAAGGAAAGATTACTATCACTTTATTAAGTAGATCATACTAATATCTACAATGAATGTGAGATTCTAATAGCACTGCGTATTAATCCCACATTACAATATTACATTGGCGATACAAGTTGTTCCTTTTTCTTTTTTTCTTTTTTTTTTTGACTTACCAAGAATACCACTTTATTGACTACGAATTTGGTACACCTATTCGCAGGGGATAGAAACTCTAACAGTAATCACTTTTTAAGGGATTAACGGAGCATCATGACACGAGGTTATGAAAGCAAAGACAGCCAATCACTGACCGGAGAATTTATCAGCACCACTTCCTCTCAACACCCGTGCACTACACGCCCCAATCGCAAGTAAACAACGTGGGCCATCCTCGTAGCTTTCATGTGCTAAAATGTGTTAAGGCCGTCATTAAAATCTGACCGCGACACTTATTCCCCTCTGAATTTTTCGAGTGCCAACCACGCTCTCCTTACGCGCGTGAGGAAGAAGCCATTCAGTGACAGCAATCGTGAAACTAATCAATAAATAAATCGAACGAGCTCCTATCACCTGACCGCCGACTTAAGTAATCTAAAACCAATACTGCAATAACAAAACGCCACGTAATGAAGTAGAGATTCAACAAACCCGTTTTACTACGTGGCGTCCGGATGGCAGTTTAGATTAGGGATTTTGCGTGCGCCCACAAGCAGGGAATAAATTTGTGCGTAAACGATTGGTAGGCAAGGGCCGAGAAGGGGTTTTTGAGGTTCTCTTTCGATCATCTCCTCTCTCCTCGTTGTTGCATTAAATAAGGAGCTTCCGAGCTTCGGAATTCTAGAGAGAGAAAGCTGATACTATATATCCTAGAGAGAGAAAGAGAGGTTTTCGACGTCGCACTATACTCGGAGGGAGAGAAAATGGAGGATCTGCAGGAGGAAGAAAACGGAGAAGAGGAGGTGCAAGGGTCGAGCTTGACGATGGAGAAGGTCGCCGCGGCCAAGCAGTTCATAGAGAACCACTACAGAGCTCAAATGAAGAACATTCAGGAACGAAAGGAGAGGTACGTGAGGTTTCGATTTTTTTATATGTGTGTATATTTTCTTTTGTATGACCTGTTTGGCTGCTGAGAAAAAGGAAGGAATTCTTCTTGTTTTTTTTTTTTTTTTTTGAACTAGGAATCTTGGAATAGCTTGGGGCATTACTAAAGAAAATCCTTATATTACCTTGTGGCTAGATCTTATTGTTCGTTGTTTTGAGTTTGCTCTGTTTGGCAGCTGAGAAAGAGTTGCAAAAACAAAATGTGGAAAGAGAGCCTTCATTTTATTACTGATCCTAACTGAAGTATGTAGTACGGTCAACTAAATCGTCGCATATTATGATTTTTGATATGATAATAAAATAAATTGAAATGGTTGGCGCATTGGAAACACAAGCAAGTCCATAGACATTGAGATTCTAGTTGGGTAAATCAAGTATTAGACTCATTGAGGTGGCGTAATTATTAGACTTGATTTAAGTTATTATTCATGCAGATTTAATGTATCTTGAACGTATAATTTTGGAGAAATAAATTTCCTTCCTTGTGCAATACTAAAATGGTTTTTATTAAATCTAATCCAGCACTTCCAGCTAGATTTTGTTCGTGTCATTGTTAATTATTGCATGTTTTGTGCCTATTTTGTTTGGATTTCCAGTGTCTATGGTGTCTTGATTATTATCGTTGTACTATTGAACCAGAATATCAACTGTGAGATTTTTGCTGCTCATGAAATTTGCATTTTAAGTCAGAATGAAAATCGTGAATTTTTGGGTTCAAACATGCAGTTTGAGTTTCTGATGAATGATTTTTATTGCAGACGATGGCTTTTAGAAAGGAAATTGGCTTCCTCAGATGTACCTGAGGAGGTACAGATCAACCTAATCAAAGATTTAGAGCAAAAGGAGACAGAATTTATGCGGCTCAAAAGGCACAAGATATGTGTGGACGATTTTGAGCTTTTAACCATTATTGGGAGGGGAGCCTTTGGTGAGGTTGGTATTGAGCATTGAGCTTCTTGCGTGTAATTTGATGGTTGGAATTTCACATGTATGTTTGAATGCATAGCATGCTGGTTCCTTTTTCTTTTGATATATAACCTTTATGTAAAATTGTTTTTGTATATATATATATATATATATTTATCTTATGATCTCTCAAACTACAGGTTCGGTTATGTCGGGAGAAAAAATCTGGCAACATTTATGCGATGAAAAAGTTGAAGAAGTCTGAAATGCTTATGAGAGGACAGGTGAGGACTGGCATGTTATCATTTTTTACTGAACCTACTACTGTAGCTTGCTCCGAAATTTTCCTTAACCAGCTATGAATGAACATTTCCTGAATTGACTAGTTATCCCATTCTTTGGACCTATTAATATCATGTGGTATTTGACTATTTTAGATTATCAGGAAATTTCCCTTCCAACAGATTTTAACATTTTGTTTAATTATCTTGGGATTCTCGTGTTCATTTCTGTGATTTAGAACACTACACAAGATGTATCTTGTAGATATGATAGATCTGATTGGCTTTGTGAGTGATATACATGTTATTTTTCAGTAGCGTTAATGGATCCAGCATTCTTTGCTCCATGGCTTTTCATATGCTTGGACTTATGCTGGACTCAAGCTATATAGAAAACAGGTTTTGTTAAATTCTCTATTTTGTTGTGCGTTAGGGTTTAAATTGAGTATCAACTGATTTATTTCCGTTATTCTTTTGACCTTTTAACTAAAAATGCGCCATGTTATTGCTATGTCAAATAAAAAGAAAATATGTTAACCCCTCAAAATACTTTGTCCCTATCTTTGATCTATTACTGTGTGAAGGTATTCAGAAAGTGCTTTCTTTGTTTTAATCAGATGTCTTTTCCTCCATAGGTGGAACATGTTAGGGCTGAGAGAAACTTGCTGGCTGAAGTTGGCAGCCACTGTATAGTCAAACTTTACTACTCATTCCAAGATGCTGAGTTCTTATATCTGATTATGGAATATCTGCCTGGTGGTGACATGATGACTTTGCTTATGAGGGAAGATACCTTATCTGAAAATGTTGCTAGATTTTACATTGCACAGAGTGTGCTGGCAATAGAATCCATTCACAAACACAACTATGTTCACAGGTTGATATTTATCTATTTGGTCATCAATATTGTATTAGATGATAGATTATCTGTTTAATACTTTAATTTGGGTATTGTTTGTTACACACTTGGTGTTTGACTTGTCTCACTGGTTCAAAATTTTGTTTTTCCAGAGACATCAAACCTGACAACCTTCTACTGGATAAAAACGGTCACATGAAACTCTCAGATTTTGGCCTCTGTAAGCCTCTTGATTGTACAACTTTACCTGCACTGCATGAAAATAGAACTATGGGTGACGAAAATTTGACAGAACCAATGGATATCGATGGATGTTTAACTGATGCGGATAATAGGAAAAGCTGGAGGAGCCCTCGTGAACAGCTTCAGCATTGGCAGATGAATAGGAGGAAGTTGGTATGATGACAACTTAACCGACTTTTATTGTAATATAAACAAAGTAACTCTGAATATCTAATGGCTCAAGACTACCCAGATTTCTAGTCAGGTTTACTTTTATTTGAAAAAAAAAAAAAAAAGCTGCATTTATAGTTGAGGTTTTACGATGTTATAATAAACTTTTTCTTATTTTATTTTTCAGTGGTTAAGAAAATTGTTTGATCAGGTGGTATCGAGTTTAGAAGGTTCTGAAGTTTGGTTTCTTTATATCTTCATTTCCCACTATATGGGGCTACATGTTTTAACCACAATTGTTGGCAGTTTATCTTAAAAAGCTTGCTAGATTTGGACACATTATCTTTAGAGATGAAGAAGGGCATATTGTTAAGAAACCATAAAGCACAAGGGGGAAAGTTTACATGTGTACTAAT
Organism: Morus notabilis; assembly: GCF_000414095.1. Classification (NCBI taxonomy): domain Eukaryota; kingdom Viridiplantae; phylum Streptophyta; class Magnoliopsida; order Rosales; family Moraceae; genus Morus; species Morus notabilis. The sequence continues at coordinate 76,610 of NW_010360519.1, forward strand.
TTGCATATACACTATCCTAGGAAATTTTTTCAATAGTGTACCTGGTTCACACATTACCATGGTTTTTAGACACCTGTACTTCTTTTCCCTTTCTTTTTCACTTTATTACCTTTTTCTTCAAAGGCGTTTTCAACTGTGGGAACTCCAGACTATATTGCTCCTGAAGTACTATTGAAGAAAGGATATGGGATGGAGTGTGATTGGTTAGTTTCTAGCTTATGTTTTCTGTTATTCTCTCCATTTAAGTTCTAATTGTGTGTACCCTTATATTGTCTGTGATAAATAATTAAATATCTTCTTTGGAAGTACATTATCCGTAACCACAATTTCAGCGTTGCAAAGCCATATAGGCATTTCTTATGCTGTGGGGATTGCTATCATTTGAATAAGCTGTTGCTATTGAATTTCTCTCTAAAACTTTTAAAGCCCTGCACTCTTCATCCACCCAAAAGGGAATAAAGTAAAAACATATACGCATTTCTTATGCTGCGGGGATTGCTATCATTTGAACGAGCTGTTGCTATTAAATTTCTCTCTGAACTTTTAAAGCCCTGCACTGCACTCTTCTTCCACTCAAAAGGGAATAAAATAAAAATGAAAGGAAAAAAATCTTGAAGCTTTTGTGATGGGATTAGTGGTTTTTTTTTTTTTTTTTTTTCAAAAACAAATCTACCTTAGTCCCGGATTTGTCATATTAAGTTTAATTTTTCTTTTTGTCTGTATCCACTCATGCTGTTGGGATTTGATATAGGTGGTCACTTGGAGCAATAATGTACGAGATGCTTGTTGGTTACCCTCCATTCTATTCAGATGACCCAATAACTACTTGCAGAAAGGTAATATGCTTACATGCTTTCAAAAAGTGATTCAGTATTCTGATAAGAGAATCCGTTTACCTTTAGTGTTTTTTTATTTTTTATTTTATTTTTTTATTCTAATTCTGTCCTTAGGTACCTTGAAAGCCTGGTTCCTGACTGATCACATTTAACATCATGCTTCCTCACTCTTTTGTCTTTTTGGACTCCTGTGTGGTATGTCTATTGAAATCTATGCATTCTATATTTCAATTCCTTTCAGATTGTTCATTGGAGAAACCACCTTCATTTCCCAGAAGATGCAAGGTTGACACCTGAGGCTAAGGATCTGATTTGTAGGATGCTCTGTGATGTTGAACATAGGCTGGGTACTGGAGGGGCACATCAAATTAAAGTAAAGTTTCATGTTTATTAAAACTTACCAGAGGTTCTTTCATCTTTCTGTCCGTTATCTTATATCTGTACGATTTTGTTGTGTCAGTCTCACCCTTGGTTCAACGGTATAGTGTGGGATAAACTCTATGAGACGGTGGCAGCGTTCAAACCAGAAGTGAATGGAGAGCTTGATACCCGGAACTTCATGAAATTTGATGAAGTATTATACAGTCTTGCTTTCCAATTGCCTTTTTTAATTTGTTGTTATTTTTCTTGTCGGCGTTTTGGCGGATAACCAGTTGCTTGTTATCAAGCATTGCTGGTATTGTGCAATCATGCTGTATTATGGTTTCTGCTACCGCCCACGGATTCAATTTTGGAAGCAAATTGGACCTAGGTTCATCTTTTTGTCATTAAATGATTTTTTTTTTTATCTTACTAATGAACTGAACATTTTGAATTTTGCATCAGTTGGACCCCCCAGCACCAACAAGAACTGGCTCAGGACCCTCTCGGAAGGTTCGTGATTATTATTATTATTATTGTTGTTGTTGTTGTTGTTCTTATTATACTCGTACTTTCCATTATGAGTTGGTTTTACCATGGTTTTTTCCTTGAAAAAAATGTTCTGTTCCGATTCTCGACTATTCAGAGAAGTTGGTAACATGATTTTTTCCTTGAAACAATTTTTAAGGAAATTGTTTGCCTTTTGGCATTTCTTGTTGACAAGGCATCAACAGAATTAGTGCCATAGCTTTCTTTTCTCTATTTTAGGCCTTTTGTCCTTTGTTATTGAGACGAGGAGATGCCAAGATGATTGAGTATGAGGTTTACTTCATCTTATTGTTTCATGCAGTTGCTCTTAACTCCTAAGGATCTCAGCTTCGTTGGCTATACATACAAGAACTTTGATGCTGTAAAAGGGCTTCGTCAATCTCTTGGTATGCTACTCTAACTTTTTAGTTGCTAATATTGTTTTTCTACTTCTAATTTTTCAGAATGGGGGAGTAAAAGACGGGCTTAGACTTCTGCCTTGTGTATGGGATTTTCTTTGAGCATAACACAAAACCCCCCCAGTTTTGCCTCTATACTTCTGTGATCTCATAATGGACAGAACTTAAGTCTGGTTTTCTTATGAGGATAATTAAAAATTGATTCCTTAGTCCTTACTGAACCAGTTAAGGGCAATATTGGATTTGAGTTAGGTCAATGTTAGATCCTATTCGTGGATGTTCTACATGTGCTCCGAAACCAAAATTTTCCTCTGACAAACTAGATATCCATATCTCAGGTTTACTATTTCAGCAAAAATTGTGTATGAATGAGGGGGCAAAATCCAATCAAAAAATGGATAATTGCCCTTCCTGCTTCCTTAAAATGGATAAATCAAGGAACCACCTGTTTAGTTCTGTACTTGGAAATAAAATCTTCCTTTCTTGTTGGCTGTAGAGATTTTTTTGTTTGTTTGTTTAATCTTGTTTATTTTGGAAATCTTAGTAGTTATTATGTTGTTGGCTAATATCTGCAGGCGAAGCTAGGGCAGGTCATGGTACTAGCCAGACACCAGAGGAAATAGAGGTTCAAATGCTTGCATCGTCAGGTGATCCCATGTTACCATAGTTATATCATGAGATAACACAAATGGCAAGCAATCCCAAGATGCAGATGTTGCACGCGCCTGCTTAATATAGGCAGTGCTTAATGTTATTATCTGCATTTCATGTGGACTGGATGCCAATGCTATTTTCAGAACAACCTTATAAGTGTACAGTAGTCTTTGAAGAGCTTCATAAAAGCCGAGGGCTAATGAGACTTTAGTTTAAAGTTTTTTGTGAATTAGATTCTAGAAGGTAGGACAGAGAAGTGTGGGCTTTTCTTGGCTGCCCAGGTTGGCAGTTAGCATACTCGCCTTCGCTAGTGGCAGTATCTGGTCAAAATAGTATTAAGGAAAAACTAGTAAGAAACTCCATGGCCGTTTACAGAAAATCTGCCCTTCTGGGGAAAGCCCATTATTGGCCGTGGAGAAAATAGTTGTGGAAACATGTTCCCTCAATTCGCAACTCTTGCCTCGATTATTGAGGTTGTTAATTGTACTGGCCTGTTTTGCATCCCTAATTGGATCATTCTTCTTTCTTTGTTTCTTGATGTTGAATTATGTTGTCCAAGTTGCAGCTATTACTTCTTCATGCTTTGCTAACATGGCTTCTGTTTGCTTGAGCAATAGTTATGATGCTAAAAGGCAACGTCATTTTGACTCATTTTTTAGTAGTTTCAAAAAATTTGGGGGAAAAAAACTTATGCCACCTTTCTCTAGATCAATTGACTAATATGATTTGATTTATTTTATTTTATTGAAATAACTGATGTGATTTATTATGACTGTGCTGATATGTTGCTATCACTGTGATGCTTCCTTAGATAAATGTTGACCTCAATTATCCAAATTTTAATAGAAGACGGTGACTCAACTATAGTATAAAACCTTTTATACTGGCATTCAGAATTTCAGATGTGTCTTTGGATAAATTTTCCCCTATTACAAGTTTTAAAAAATTGTCGTTTCTTTACCTATGAATTATAGCCTTCTGTTTCTTGTACTCACTCTTAATATGCCCCTTCCTCTCACGCTTTCCCTCTATTTAATGTTAGCTTGAAGTTTATGACAGTGACACAAACCTCTCTCTATGAAGTTTAGGGGACGTTTATTTTCTATATTCGTCTATGATTCTGAATCATGATTTATGATTCTCTACAGTATTTTTTCTCATAAAAAATTTATGATTCTCTATAATATTTTTTCTCATAAAAAATACACATAAAACAAAAATAATTTTAAATCATAATTTTAAATACAAATTTATGATTCTCTACAGTATTTTTTCTCATAAAAAATTTATGATTCTCTATAATATTTTTTCTCACAAAAAATACACATAAAACAAAAATAATTTTAAATCATAATTTTAAATACATAAATAAAACGTCCTCTTAATTTTTCTTTTAGCCACAAAATACAAATGATTAATTGTCTGACTTTTCGCCATAACTGCATTCATGTGGACTTCTTTTTTCTATTCTAATGGGTCCATCTATTTTAAATTGTCCATTGTAATAAAGGGAAAAAGAATGTTCTGAAACCGGAGTGTTTAATTCCTCTTTTTACATATACTACAAACTACGTGAAAACGGCAGAACATTTCAAGATATATTGCCTTTGAAGCTTTTTTTGGTTCTTTTATTTTTTATTTTTTTCGATTTTTCCTTGCAATCATAATTGGGAATCTTCTTCATCTCAAGCGAGTTATATGCGCCATTGCGCCAAGCGAACTATACCCTTATGTTCTAGGGTTAATTGGCGTCATAAATCGTCTTTCAGCTCTTTTTTTCAATGAGTCATGTCTTGGTCTTAAAGTTTTTACTAGGCACAAATCAATCTTCCAGTGGCAAATAAAAAGGCTTTTTGGGGTTTAAAATACGAGTTTTATGTATTTGGATTTAGGAAAAACTGAGTAAAATTTATGATAATGGGCATTCGGGAAGGAGTTCCTCGTGGAGTTGGACTGATCTTAATCTTGGGTTGAGGTTTTATGGTTGCAAAAAGTTTTGAGGTAAAATCATAATTTTAGTTTGGACAAATTAGTTTTGATTAAGTAAAGCAGATTTGTTTATTTATTTATGTACTTTTGGCATATGGGAGTGAGAATGCCGAGAAGGGAATTGGTGGATGCACTTTTTTCTTAGATTGATCAATCCATGTGTGCAAGATCAAGGGTGATAATATTGCGGTTGTTAGAAAAAGTGATTGGAGGCTCAAATTGTGAGCATTGATTGAAAAGAGGCATATAGAAAGAGAGAGTTCTTGAAACTCAATTCAAGAAGCTGCAAATTATGACGGTTGGTTCAAGAGGAAATCGGTCTTGGAAGATTATTGTTTGGCTATCATATTGTGGGTGATTTCCATGGGTTTTGGGGTAAAAAATAATGTTGATGTAAATGATTTTAATTGGGTTTTGGTGAATGTATTCACTAAGATGATGGTTGATCAAGCTTTTGTGTGTGTGTGTGTGTGGAATCAGGCTTTGATGGAATGAATTTATTTTGGGTTTTAAGGATTGGGCTTAATTTGGAATTTTTTGTGGAATTTTCTGTGTTTGATGGAATGATTCTTTTTTTTGTTCTTTTTTCTTTTTAATCTGAGTCTTTCATTTGTGCTTTGGTAAGCGTGGTAAAAGACTAAGGCTATGTTCGGAGTTATTTTTGTTTTTATTTTTTACGTTTTTTTAGAAAGAAAAAATAAAAAAGGGAGAGAAATGACGTTCGGTATAATTAAAGATAAAAAACAGAAATGAAAACGATTTTTTGGTTTGGTGTAAAATGGGAGAAGTGAAAAATGACTTTTAGTCGTTTTTCATTTTTTATTTATGTTTTCTTCTCTCTCGAGTAGAGAGAGATAGAGACATTAATGGATTTTTTTATACTGAACAATCTCTTGATAAAACTACCAAACGTATTTTTAAAAATAATTTATCTTTGAGATTAAAAATGTTTTCATTTTCATTTTCATATAAAAAATAAAATAATTTTGAAACGAGTTCCAAACGCACCCTAAAATAAGAAAAAAATCTAACTAAAAAAAACCAAAACACCGAGTAAATTTCTTTTTTGTGTTTTTTTTTTAGAAAAAAAAAACCAAGTAAATAAACTTCATAAGCTAACCCAATTAATAAACCAAATTGCGAAATCCAGCAATATCATATACCCAAACCAACCTCCAACAAATAAATAAATAATAAATACAATTTATGAGGTATTCCCTTTTTTGGAAGGAACAATTATTCCATTTAAACTTCCAGGAAAATTAATTGTCTGCCTGTCTGCTCTTTTTTTTTTTTTATTTTTTTTATCCAGCCATAATTATTGTCCTCTCGACCATGACTAAAGAGGATCGTTTTTTTTTTTTTTTTTTTTTGATGAAAATGACTAAAGAGGATCTTACGAGCTAAGAAATACCCGCATTCTATTAACATTATCTGAATTGACATTAAACTAAACTGTTAATCTAACGGTAAATGACATTGAACTGTCAATATGAAAATAGATTTTCCCCTATGAAACTCGTCAAATCTTGACTTTTCACCAACCAAATAAATAAACTCAATAATGTAATTGGAGGCTACACGTGATGTAACAAGTTTTCATTGTTTTCAGAGCCCCTTTTAACCACAGAGACGAATACATTGGTTTCAGAATTCAGATGCATGCGTCAATTTTTTTTTTTTTTTTTTGTTGGTGTAAAATAATTATATTAGCCTCCATTAATTAGAAATCAACAAATGAATACATCAGCCATAAAGTTCTTCATTAAAGAAAGAAACCAAAAATGATGGTTACAAAAAATAGTCAACAATGATGAGAAAGAATGTTTCTCCTTTTTGGTGACTTTTTGGGTTATAAGTAACAAGTTATGCTAAGCTGTAGTAAGAACTAAGAAAGAGCTGACCGTTGTATGGGTGGGATACGTTGAAATTTTTTCTTTTATTATTATTATTATTTTTTCATGAATACTGAAAGAGAGAGGAAAAGACACTAATATTTCTATTTTTCTTACAATAATTACAAAAAAAGAAAGAGCATTTCTCAAAAACCAACAAAAAACAAAAAAAGAATTTCTCAAACTTTAAAAATTGGTTTGCGTTGCCCCCGAACTTTGAAACGTTATTAACTTTACTCCCTTTTGTTAAGTTTATTAACGAATTTGATGATGTGGCCGGATTATTTTCATAAATGCTCCTTAAGTATGTATCTTATTTAAAAATGCCACATGATGTATAAAAACATATTAAAATGACCCTTAATTATGAAAAAACATAATAAAATAACAATTTTATTGATGCCATTAAAAATTAATTATACATTAAATTCTAATGAAATCAATGAAAGTGATTAAATATTAAAAATAAAAGAAATATAAAGCACTTTACTTCAAAGAAATTCAAAAATTAAATAAATCAAGTATTTTTAAAAAATTAAAAAACCCAAAACTAAAGAGGAATTTTAAAAAAAAAAAACCCTACTTCCCCTTTGTAAATATTTATTTAATTTTGAACAATTGTCCTCTTTCCTTGTTTTGATTTTTGAAAATAAATTGATTTATTTATTTTTCAATTTTTAAATTCAAGTGTTTTACATTATTTTATATTATTTTTTATATCTAATCACTTTTCTTTATCAATTTGAATTTAATATGTTTAATTAGTTTTTAATGGCATGTCATATCAACAAAATGTTATTTTATTCTGTATTCTATTAGAGGGCATTTTGATCTAGTTTAATAGATGATGAAACATTTTTAAATATGATACATATTTTGGGGGTATTTATGAAAATAATATATTAAACTACTCATCAAATAATTGGCACGTCATCAAATCGGTTAATAAAATGAACAGAAATGACACAATCAGTAACGTTTCAAAGTTCAGAAAATGTGCTTACCAATTTTCAAAATTCGAGAGGACAAATGACAAACAAACTAAAATTTAGGGGGCAAAAATAAAATTTATCCTTCTTTGTTACCCTTTCCCATCTGAGCTAAAAAAACATAACTAATACATCAAATAAAACGAAAAATGTATATAAAAATAATATTGTTTTCAATTATTTGTCCGAATATCTCCTGGGTTGATTCGGTTGAAGTTGTATCTGATCTTATTCACAAGAACAAAAAATAACTGAAATATTACGGTAAAAAAGTCAGCACGATTAATTTATGAATACGCAATCCATTTCAGCAGCAAAGGAAAAAAAAAGACGTAATGCTAGGTAAGTGGTAAATATATATTTTTTTAATATAAGTGGTAAATAGTTACTAACCCATCTTTGAACATTTTTAATTGAACAAATTGCTCAATTATTCTGTATATAAAAAAAAAGCTCAATTATTCTCACGTTTGGCGTATTTAGCACTAGGAGTTGTTTGGTTGGAGGATTCGTACCCCGATTCGAATAATGATTCGTGGTTCGCTACAGTATTTTTTCTTATAAAAAGTACACATAAATCGAAAATAGTTCTAATATCATGATTCTAGTCTATGAACCAAACATCTTCCTAGTGTCCTTCCAATAAAGGTGCTTAACTGATTAACAAAATAAAAAAATAAAGGTGGTTCGCTACAGTATTTTTTCTTATAAAAAGTACACATAAATCGAAAATAGTTCTAATATCATGATTCTAGTCTATGAACCAAACATCTTCCTAGTGTCCTTCCAATAAAGGTGCTTAACTGATTAACAAAATAAAAAAATAAAGGTGTTTAACTCTCAATGAAAGATTAAATTAACAAATAATTTGTTGATTAACGGATCTAGAGAGAGGTATTATTATTATTATTATTATTATTATTATTATTATAGCTGTAGTAAGAACTAAGAAAGAGCTGACCGTTGTATGGGTGGGATACGTTGAAATTTTTTCTTTTATTATTATTATTATTTTTTCATGAATACTGAAAGAGAGAGAGGAAAAGACACTAATATTTCTATTTTTCTTACAATAATTACAAAAAAAGAAAGAGCATTTCTCAAAAACCAACAAAAAACAAAAAAAGAATTTCTCAAACTTTAAAAATTGATTTGCGTTGCCCCCGAACTTTGAAACGTTATTAACTTTACTCCCTTTTGTTAAGTTTATTAACGAATTTGATGATGTGGCCGGATTATTTTCATAAATGCTCCTTAAGTATGTATCTTATTTAAAAATGCCACATGATGTATAAAAACATATTAAAATGACCCTTAATTATGAAAAAACATAATAAAATAACAATTTTATTGATGCCATTAAAAATTAATTATACATTAAATTCTAATGAAATCAATGAAAGTGATTAAATATTAAAAATAAAAGAAATATAAAGCACTTTACTTCAAAGAAATTCAAAAATTAAATAAATCAAGTATTTTTAAAAAATTAAAAAACCCAAAACTAAAGAGGAATTTAAAAAAAAAAACCCTACTTCCCCTTTGTAAATATTTATTTAATTTTGAACAATTGTCCTCTTTCCTTGTTTTGATTTTTGAAAATAAATTGATTTATTTATTTTTCAATTTTTAAATTCAAGTGTTTTACATTATTTTATATTATTTTTTATATCTAATCACTTTTCTTTATCAATTTGAATTTAATATGTTTAATTAGTTTTTAATGGCATGTCATATCAACAAAATGTTATTTTATTCTGTATTCTATTAGAGGGCATTTTGATCTAGTTTAATAGATGATGAAACATTTTTAAATATGATACATATTTTGGGGGTATTTATGAAAATAATATATTAAACTACTCATCAAATAATTGGCACGTCATCAAATCGGTTAATAAAATGAACAGAAATGACACAATCAGTAACGTTTCAAAGTTCAGAAAATGTGCTTACCAATTTTCAAAATTCGAGAGGACAAATGACAAACAAACTAAAATTTAGGGGGCAAAAATAAAATTTATCCTTCTTTGTTACCCTTTCCCATCTGAGCTAAAAAAACATAACTAATACATCAAATAAAACGAAAAATGTATATAAAAATAATATTGTTTTCAATTATTTGTCCGAATATCTCCTGGGTTGATTCGGTTGAAGTTGTATCTGATCTTATTCACAAGAACAAAAAATAACTGAAATATTACGGTAAAAAAGTCAGCACGATTAATTTATGAATACGCAATCCATTTCAGCAGCAAAGGAAAAAAAAGACGTAATGCTAGGTAAGTGGTAAATATATATTTTTTTAATATAAGTGGTAAATAGTTACTAACCCATCTTTGAACATTTTTAATTGAACAAATTGCTCAATTATTCTGTATATAAAAAAAAAGCTCAATTATTCTCACGTTTGGCGTATTTAGCACTAGGAGTTGTTTGGTTGGAGGATTCGTACCCCGATTCGAATAATGATTCGTGGTTCGCTACAGTATTTTTTCTTATAAAAAGTACACATAAATCGAAAATAGTTCTAATATCATGATTCTAGTCTATGAACCAAACATCTTCCTAGTGTCCTTCCAATAAAGGTGCTTAACTGATTAACAAAATAAAAAAATAAAGGTGTTTAACTCTCAATGAAAGATTAAATTAACAAATAATTTGTTGATTAACGGATCTAGAGAGAGGTATTATTATTATTATTATTATTATTATTATTATTATAATTATTATTATTGGAAAAGAGCACCATTAGATTATGGATCCTTATCTTTTGAACTCCCTTATAATTTCACGGAACATCTAACAAAATCGGAAAAGGTCCTAATAAGCGTTGGGCAACTTTGAATTAGAGAATTTTGCAATGAAAATCTCAAAAAAAAAAAAAAGTTTTTTTTTGAGGACTTGTTCTTTTGAAATAAAATTTAAAAAGTTTGACCTTAAGTTACGATTTTATTTAAGATGTGTTTTTTTTTTTGTAAAATTTGAGTTTTAACTTAAGTTTTAACTCGAGTTTTAACTTGAGTTTGAGGCTAAAATCTGAGTTCAAGTTCATTCTTCAACTCAAGTTCCTAAACTCAAACTCAAGTTAATGAACAATATTTTTTCTATTATTAAAAACGCTATAACTTTTTTGTTTTAATTCTGATTGAGATGATTTTTTTTTCTCTGTGTTAACAACGAATAAACTCCACCTATATACCCTATTAAAATTTTTCATCAACATTGAGTTTTTATTAAAACACTATTTAAATACAAATTTAAGTTTTGACCCACCCAAACACAAATTTAAATAAATTCTTAATTCAAATCATAACTGGAATGTGTACATTCAAACACAAACTTAAGTTACAGTTTTAATTCAAAATTTATATTCAATTTATTATGAGTATGTTCTTTTATCAAATTTAATTTAAGTTTAATATGTAAGAGAAAATACTATAATAAAAAAATTAAATTTAAATTTTTATAAAAAAAATATTATAATAAAAAATTTAAATTATAATTTAAATTAGATAGAAAAATATGTTCTATAACCCAAAAATGTAACAGAACAAATCTGAAAAATTTGAATTAGATTAGATTAGAGAACAGAAAAAGGAGCATGGGATGGGTGGAGATGCTTTAATATGCTCTTCTAGATTTGACATCTGTCCATCGCTTTCTCACTCTCCACACTCACTATCTCTCTCTTTCTCTCTCTTGTCTTTTCCATCATTTTTCTATTTCTATTTCTATATTTGTGTTTTTTTTATAAAAAAAATTCTTTGATCTTTTTCATCCATTCTCTTTCTTGCTATCCCAAATCTCAAATCCCAGATTTATATAGATAAAAAGAATCATTAGAAAAAAAAAAAAAGACAACACACACACGCACACACACACAAAGTCGTTTTTGAGTCGTTGTAATTAATTGGTAAGCATTTCCTCATTTTCTGATTCTCTGATGTTTTCCATGGATTTCCTTCAGAGAAGGAATTGACCAATTAGAGAAAGGAGGAAGGTGGGAAGAGAAAACTCAACAGTTGACAAATTAGGTAGCTTTCTCTTCTCTTCTTTTCCTCCTTTTTTTTTTCCGATTAATAATGATTGTGATAAATTATTTGAGAGAGAGAGAGAGAGAGAGAGAGAGAGAGAGAGTTGAATCACAAGAGGCTCAGATGGGTTGCCTCAGATCCAGGGAAGTGAAGGGATATGTGAGAAAAGAAAAGGGTACTTTCTTTTTATGGGGGGTTTTTTCTTGTGATTCTTGGGACTATGCCTTCTTGTGACCCTTTTTCTCTTTCTGTCTTGTGTTTAGAGATAAGGTGGTGTTGGTTTCAAGTTTTAATTGGTTTATAGTTTTTCTTTTTATTTATTTATTTATTTTTTGGCTACACAATTTAAAGTTGTTTTCTGGTTGCTTCTTGCTGTAGCTGATGGAGGTGGATAGAGAAGAGTCTAGAGAGGAGGAAGTTGACAAGGCCTAAACGTGTGTGTCTGTGTGTCAAATTATTACCATTATTTTTAAAAAAATCTAATTTGGGTTAAAGTTGCACAAAAATGGAAGTTTGGATCCATTGTTGTTGACCAGATCTGACTTGCCATTTCCTTTTCACCACCTTTTAGCTCATCCATACATTCCAAAAGCCTGAACTGTGCTCCATCTTTTCTTTAAGTCTTAATTGAGCTTGTTAGGCATGGAAAATGTCGTGTTAAAACCCACCACTCACATTCCAGGATCATTCTTAAAGAGAGGAGAAGAAGGTCATAGTTTGGTTGAAAAATGACTGGTTGTGTGGCTCTGGAGGGGTTGTGGGGTTACTTTTTGTACTGCCAAGATAAGGATTTTGATGGAGGAGATGTCTCCGGCGGTCGCGGTGCCATTTGGGGTAGGCAATTCAGTCTGTGATAACCCAACCATAGCAAATAACCACTTGGATATCACAAGACTTAAGCTAATGACCGACACGGCTGGCTTGTTATCTGATTCTGCTCCTAAGGTCTCCTCCGAGAAGCTCGAGGGTGGTGAGGAGGAATGTGAATGTAATCGTCTAGATAATGAAGTAAGTGCTATAGCGGGTTCGGCACAGAAAGAGGATAGGGGAGGGCAATCTCCTTTGTTGGATATGATATCTCATAATAAGATCAACTGGGTTGCCGGTGATGATTCAATAGTACACGAATGCGAGGAAGATGATTGTTTATCTGTGGAGGGTGATCAGATTCTTGATAGCTCGGTGGCAAGTGAGAGTAGCAGCATATGTGGGGAGGATTTTTTCGGTTTTGATTCTAGTTTCGACGTTGGGACACCTAGTTCTGTGGACCTCGGGAAGAGCATTTGCAGTGTCGACGTTGTTGCTAAGATTTCAAAATTGGCAGAGTCAAATGTTGATACAGATATTGTGAGTGATCCTCTTGCCGTTGCAGTCAGCCTTGCAGGTGACATTGGAGATGGGTCTCACTCAAAATCATCTGAAGTAGTTCTTCAGTTGCCTGTGGAGAAAGGAGCAGTTATTGCACGCAGTGTCTTTGAGGTGGATTACGTGGCCCTTTGGGGATTTACATCTGTTTGTGGTAGAAGACCTGAGATGGAAGATGCATTTGCGACTGTACCTCAGTTCCTGAAAATTCCTATCCAATTGCTGATTGGTGACCATGTAATTGACGGAATGAGCAACTATTTGAATTGGCAGACTGTTCATTTCTTTGGAGTATATGATGGTCATGGAGGCTCTCAGGTACCATATGTCATTTCTTTCTATTCTTGGTGCTTTTCTTACTAGCTATTATTAAACTGACGTCTTTCTATTACTGACTTTCTATCATGGATTGGCATTTTTGCCCTTCAGGTTGCAAACTATTGCCGTGATCGTCTCCACTTGGCTTTGGCCGAAGAGATAGAGTGCGTTAAAGATGGTCTGAGCAATGTTAGTATTAAGGAAAATTGCCAAGAGCAGTGGAGAAAGGCATTCACGAATTGTTTTCATAAGGTCGATGCTGAAGTTGGAGGAAAAGCTAGCGTTGACCCTGTTGCGCCAGAAACTGTCGGTTCCACCGCTGTTGTTGCCGTTGTCTGCTCATCTCACATCATAGTAGCAAACTGTGGAGATTCGAGAGCAGTTCTATGCCGTGGGAAAGAAGCCATCGCATTGTCAGTGGATCATAAAGTAAGAACTCTTGATTACGTTTATGTTGCTTGACACATTTTGCCGCTGAATGTTGAACTTGTTTTCATTTTACTATAACTGATTGTGTTGTGAGAATCTGTTTTCAGCCAGACAGGGAAGATGAATATGCAAGGATTGAAGCAGCCGGGGGCAAGGTGATTCAGTGGAATGGACATCGTGTTTTTGGCGTTCTCGCTATGTCAAGATCTATTGGTGCGCACTTCGCTTTAACCTTTTTCTCTCTCCCTTCCCTCCTCTGATTAGCTTAGTTTAGTTTAGCTTAGCTTAGCTTTTAATAACATTAGTTTTCCCAGGAGCTATGCCATCATCATAGGTTTTTCTGATGAAAAATCTATTAATTATTTAGTCATTATTTAGATGTTTGCCTTGGCGCTTTGCAGTTTTCGATAGTTGATACGCTTTAGCTCTGTTTTCATTTCTGGATATAGATTCATTGGCTACGTTAACCAAGTATGTTGTAAAGCAATGTCACAATGTAAAATGTGTTGCTAAAACTGCTGCTTTCTAATGCCAACAGTAGATAACCTATGGTACGTAGATGTTTACTCTACTGTGATGAATTCAGTTGAATTTAATGGGATTAAGTATAAAGGCAAAGGGATTTTTATTTTATTTTATTATTATTTTTAGAATACGCCAAATTTTGATTGGTTTTTGTATAAGACGATTAAGCATCCAAGAGAAATTGTATTAGCCGTCTGTTTTTTTTGGTTCTCCGGGAACTAAGAACTACATTCTCAACATAGCCTTTAATTCTAAAGTATACATTTGGATGTCAGTAACTGGTCTCAAAGATTTGTACTGATTGTGTAGAATTTGCACTCAAGTAATTGACTTGGTATAATTATTGGTGCCAAGACTTCTAAATATACTTGGTGGTTCCAATTTATTCATTTCATTGCAGTATAGTTTCCCGGTTGTCTGAAGTGATAGTTGCTTCTTTATCTCTCCTGCGATGATTTGTGATTTCAGGACAGCCCTTTAGAGTACTTTTTTCGCATAACAATATGGACTAAGCTATGTCAAGAACTTGCATAGCCGTCTTTTTTTTTTTTTTTCAAAATGCGTTCAAACGTCTCGTGGCATGTTTAAACCTTTATGGCATCGGGCGCGCAAAACAACCGATCAAGTAATAATCAAATTCCAGTAGTACTTGTAACGATGATGGTGGCTTGCAGGTGATAGATACTTGAAACCGTGGATCATTCCAGAACCAGAAGTGACGTTTCTTCCGCGGGCAAAAGAAGATGATTGCCTCATTCTGGCCAGCGACGGTCTATGGGATGTAATGACAAATGAAGAAGTATGTGATCTGGCTCGGAGGCGAATTCTTCTCTGGCACAAAAAGAACGGCATTACGCTTCCCCAAGAGAGGGGAGAGGGAATCGATCCCGCAGCTCAAGCAGCAGCAGAGTATCTCTCGAACCGTGCGCTTCAAAAAGGAAGCAAGGATAACATCACGGTGATCGTGGTTGATTTGAAATCTCAAAGAAAGTTCAAGACCAAAACGTGATGGTTTCTGTGAGACGTACGATGGCCTGTGAACGTACGATGAAAAACTCGTTATAACCCGATATCGTTTTGCCCATTTCTTTTTCACCAGGGCTCGATTACTTAAATGAGAATGCCAGCAGCCTCGTATGTACTATATAGCAGAAGAACATTCCACATATTTATAGAATTTTCAGTGGTCGTAAGGGTCTTGTTGTATCCCAGTTGCTGCTGGCTGTGTAAATCGTAGATGCATGTCGTAGGAATCTCCAAAAACAAAAAAAAAAAAAAGGAAAAAAGAAAGAAGATGGTAGACATTTGGATGGATTCCACATGGTGGGAAAAACTGTATTCATTATGCCTCCGAGTTCAAACGGCTCTGTGGGGTGTTTTACTTGGTATTATTTCAACCACGCGGTGCTTATAAGAGTAGCAAATTTTAGAATTAGCTTATGCTTGTTTTTTCTTTTTAACTTTCTTGTTGTTTTATGCCATAACAATATGCAAATTTACAATGATTTTTATGATTGTAGGATTATTAATATTATTACTGGTACTCCTAGATTTTAGGATCATCTCTAGTTTCTCTCTTAAATTTTAAAGACTTGCACTTTGTCTTCTAAATTTTAAATTATTCTTATTTAACCCCATATATTATAATTTCTATTAAAAAAATATATAAAAATAAATAAATAACGCAGTCATGTAGTCTTTCTAGTTATAAAAAAAAATAGATAACAACTACATTACTACATTTTTCTCTTTTTTTTTTTTCTTATGATTTTAATAGAAATTACAACATAAAAAGTTAAGTGAGAACAATTTAAAATTTAAGAGGCAAAATGAGTTTTTAAAGTTTAAGGGTTAATGACCTTAAAATTTAAGGGTTATAAGTGAGAATAATAAGTTTAAGGGTTAAATTAGGAATGACTTAAAGTTTAGTGAGAATAATTTATGATTATATGTTACGCATTAATTGATTGACATTATATTTGCTTTTCGGATTTGAGAATTATATAAGCAGCCGCATGCATTATTAAGGGTTTGTTTGTTTCTATTTTTGAAAACGTTCTTCACGTTTTCCGAGGAGAGAAAAATGAAAACAGCATAAAGATGGTGTTTGGTTCAACACCATACCAGAAATGAAAACAAAATCGTTTTTGTATTTTTCCCAAAAACTACCACCATTCTGAAAACGAATTAAACTCGTTTTCATTTTTTCCATTTCCATTTTCTCTCCTCTGAAATGTTTTTTTGCCCGTCACTTCTCACACAAGATCTCTTCCTAAATTTCTCCGTTCTCTTCTCATCCTCTTCTCCGGTTACAGTTCGTCAGTTTTCTCCTGTTTGCTCCGGTCTCTCTTCTTCGGTCTTCTCTGGGGATGATGATGATGACAACCATGAGATTTGGAGTAGGAGGAGGCCATTGACGACCTTCCTAATGCCCCTGAAGATCCGGACATGGTGTATGCAATTTCTAACAAATTCAGGACCAGTAACTCTCACCTAAATTTTGTTCTCACCACTTTCTTTTGTGACCCATTTTAGACCAGAACAAGTCAAGGGGGATGATCACAGCCACGTCCTTACCTGGGTCGCTCCAAAAGTCTGAACAAGTTTTCTGGTCATCCTCTTGCCTGGGCAGTCGAAGAATTGCCGATTTAAATATGTTAAATGGTTTTTTGGTTTCCTTATTTCTTTTCTGAAAGTATGAAATTGAGCCCTTAATATTTAGAGAAGAAACTTATAATTACTTTGGAATGAAATTAGGTTGATGTCTGTGGGAGATTTTTCACAAATTTTGTTTAAATTATTATTTATTTAATATATTATTATTTTAAACATTATTACATGTTCTTAAAAATTAAATTACCAAACGCAGTTTTCCTTTTTTTTTAAAATTAAAAATAA
The DNA here is from genome assembly GCF_000414095.1 of Morus notabilis. Classification (NCBI taxonomy): domain Eukaryota; kingdom Viridiplantae; phylum Streptophyta; class Magnoliopsida; order Rosales; family Moraceae; genus Morus; species Morus notabilis. Next base: position 93,852 of record NW_010360519.1, read on the forward strand.
TCTCTGAATAAAACTACTAAACGCATTTTTAAAAATGATTCCAAAATAAAAATGAAAACGTTTTCATTTCTATTTTCATACTAAAAACAAAATTATTTTGAAATGAGTTCCCAACACACCTTAAATAACTTTAGCCCTGGAGGTTGTATAATTACAGGACGAAACCGTATTGTAGAAGAGATATGAAAGATTTAGATTATGGTGAAGTCGGGAGGCCAATATATGTCCCAAAAAAATGACAAGGTAATGTTCTTGTTTTTAATTTGAATAGAGGAGCAGGCTCTCGCTCTGAACGCTCTGAACCCACTTTGCATTAATGTTCACTCGCTCAATGCTCTGCTTCAAGGTTCTAGCTATTGAGGGCTTAGTACGGCTCGCAAAGAACTCCTCTATATCCTTGACCTTCTCAAATGTAGCAAACTGTAGAAGACGATAACCGCAGAAGTAGAAAAGAAAAAATAGTTGACTAAGAATTCATCATCTACTGAATTTTAAAGAACTAAATCAGGTACTGAACCGATCAGAAAGTAAAGAACACAAGACTGGAGCAACAACAACTTGAGTGAGGAACAAACGTGAAATAAGACAGATTTAAGAGAAAAAGAGCAAACCGGTGAGACGATTGCGCTGACAAAGCGAGTAATCAAAAATCCAGAACCCCAGGTTTTTGAGATGTGCTCCCAGTTATCCTAGAGTCAGAAAGTTAAAAGCATGGGAATGAGCATCATTTGAGAGAAATTTTGAGGTTACAACAAAATGCAGAGAGAAGCATAATGAAATTTTCACTGACAAGAGCAGGACATGTGTAAGGCAATTTGTATTCACTGTAAGCCGCATATAAATTCTTATTAGTTCTCTTACTTTTATAATTTTCGGCCAACATCTTTAACACGCTCTTCTAATATATGGTAGTACTTTTACACCCAAAAGGTGATTATTTACCTTCAGCCACGTCCAAGCTACTTCACGTCCTTCTATGCCAACAGCAAGTCCAAAAACAGCATCTTGGCTACGGACCTTTGATGAAATCAAAGTAAACTCAATGCTTAGTGTTCAGATAAAGATATGTTCCCGTATGGAATCTTTTAGCCTCAGCAAACAGAAAGGTTGAATTTGTGTTACCTCAGAAGAAAGCAAAAAGTTCAGAACTTCCAAAATTATAGTGGGATCTGGACAAGATGCCAAGGAACCTACAAGACAGATTAAAAATAAATAAATAAACGTATGACGTGCTTCGAGATTACTATGTTCCACATCTCTTCAATAAATGAGCTCTTAATTACCTAAAATGCGTGTTTTCTCCTGGCTCAAATCACTCTCTCTATATACTCCCAGAAGAGATTCATTATCCGATCTATTTGATGCATTGGCTGTCAGCATTACAGCCACATATGCCGCCTGCAAACAAACCATGATCCACAACAAACCATGTTATTAGGGGTTTTAAGTAGCCAGGTACTAGTATTTAATCACTGCTGCACATTCCACAACCTTTCTTATATCGGGAGGAAGGAGAGGTGTATTTCTGTCATCTAAGAATGCATGAAAACGTCTACTTGCTTCAGTCAGTGTGGGTTCATGTCCGAATACAGCAAGGGCAGTCAAAACCTCTCCTCTCAACATGGCATCTAAATGGCTCTCGCCAGCTTTAGGCTGCCAACCAAGCTTCCTGAAATATGGTCAAACATGTTGAAGTAAAATAAAAACAAAAGGGAAGAAAGGAGAGAGAAGCTAACATTGTGGCAATTCGCCAAACTCTCCCTCCTGATCCATACTCGTTTAGGTATTGAAAGTATGTCAAGTATTAAGAACTTACTCTGCAGCGTTTTGGAAAAGGCCGATAAAAAATAGTTTAATGAGATCTAGCAGCTCAGGTACAGCATCAGCTGCAATCCTTACTAGTTTGTGACTTATCTGCAAAACATGCAGACCAAAATAATAAGTAAAAACTGAGATTTACTTCAAATAATAACTTGATAGGACTCAGAGCAAGGCATTACAGTAATCAAGTTAGAGAGGACAGTATATTCAAGTTCTTCCCTGTAAGCACTCATCAAGGTAAGCAAGGAGACGAACGACTGCTGGCGAGCCATACACAGGGCAAATGAATCATCCAAAATTCCTGTTGAAGAAATAATAAATTGTAAGGCACTAGATTTCACTCTAAAAAATGTAAACAAGTACAAATAAAAACATCAAAATTACCAAATCTGTCTGTTGCAGACAAGTCGTTCTTTTCAATTGCGTATCTTAGTCTAGCTGCAAGCTGCTCATCGTATTTCACCCTATAGAAACCTGCCTGATCCACATTAAGTTTTATCCAAGAACAAGTAGCACTGTTTCTATCACCTGAAATTGAGCAACCCAGGAATTCATTCACATAAAGAGTTTCAGACTTTGCTTCTAATAGGAAACTTTTGCACTTGTCATATGAGCCACAGCATAATGTGATAGGGACAATCCATTGCCCATCCCCATGGGAACCACTTGACAGGAATCGCGACTGCAATTCATAAAATTTTCACAGAACATCTGTGTAAGTTTCCAAAAACCTTAAATAAAATTAAGAAATCATATAAGCATGTAGGGATACCAATAAAAGAAAAGGAGAAGAAAAAACCTGCTCAAACTCCAATTTCTGATCTTTGACTTTGACAGACACAACAGGGTATCCTTGTTGCTTCGTCCATGAATTCATTAGCCTGTTCACCGGTTCACCAGATCCCTCTTCAAGAGCATCCCATAAATCTTCCGTCTTTGCATTTGAGTAAGCATGTTTTTTTATGTATGAAGCAAGTGATCTCTGATCGTACAAAAAATAAAATAAATCCACACACATACACGCAGAAGGAAAATCTACATTAGTCGCAGCATGTAAATATTTTTTTTTAAATTTTTAAAAAAAATAATAATAAATGAGGAACAGAGGAAGAAAAGGCTATAGCACATACAGTGCATCAATGTCTATCACCAAACAAGACTCCTACGATGCTTCTTAATTTTCTAAATGTTAGTTATTATTATGTTCTATTTCCACTATTCACTGATTACAAACAATATTTGAAACAATATCAGCCACAATTAAACTTCCCATTGTCAAATTCCTAACAGACATCTAAAACCATTACAATAGAAGTTTAAGATTAGAAAATTATTCTAAAATGAGCTAATTGCTGTAAACCTGAAAGGGTTCAGCACCAAGATAGCTTTGTAGCATTCGAATTACAGAAGCACCTTTCCTATAGCTTATTGCATCAAATATTTCATCTATCTCAGAAGCATGATTTATCTCCACCTGAAAAGAAAAGTGTAATCAAAGGAAAAATTGAAAAATACTTGATATTATAACACCTCATGGAATATTAAAATGTCATAAACTAGTCTACACAAGAAGCACCTCAATGGGGTGAGATTCTTCAAGCCCATCCAGCCTGAGACCCTCAACAGATTCATCAAGAAACTGAGTCCATACTTTCCACTCAGGGAACAAGCTATCCGTTGCTAAATAGCTCACCTATTCCATACAATTTATTCTAGATAAGCAGGCGCTGTGAGAGGTAGAACATAAAAACAAAATTTTGAACCATAATGATTTTACCCATGTTGCAAATCCCTCATTCAGCCATAGATGTGTCCACCACTCCATGGTTACCAGATTGCCGAACCATTGGTGCGCTAGTTCATGGGCTACAACGGTAGCAACCTTACAAAGCATCCAAATGAAACGATCAAACATTTAGTGGAGGATGATTATACAATAGCTCAAATCTAATTTAGAAACCATGTTTTGACCGCCAAAGCAATATTCCAAAGATTTAATTTACCCTTTGCTTGTTGGCAGCTGCAGAATGTTGATCATCATAGAGCAAAGCTGTTTCACGGTAAGTAACCAAACCATAATTCTCCATGGCCCCAGCAGCAAAATCAGGGATAGCAATCATGTCCAATTTGGGCAAAGGATATGGCACCTCAAAGTACCTATAGGACGTGCAGCATCAGTTATTAGGGGGCAAAAGAAAGAGAGAGAGAGAGAGAGAGAGAAACTTACAGAGTAATTACTCTAGTTCAAAGCACGCAAAAAAAATGTAATTGAGGTGTAATATGAGCAACTTCCATTAACTTTTTGAATGTAAAACGTACTCTTTGTATAATTCAAGTGTCTTAACAGCAACATGCAACGCAAACTTTCCTTGGTTTGCCTTACCAACTTGACCGTACACTCGAACTTTGATCCCTGTGACAAGAAGTAATTAAGACACTCATTAAGAACATAATTATCTTCAAATAAGCGACACTGGAGCTTGTGCATGATATTTACCATCAGACGTGTGATCTTCCACGTAATCAAACAAACCAACAACGATTGCCACTAAATATGTAGACATTATTGGTGATTCTTGATATGAAACCGTCTTAAGATGTCCATCCACTTTTTCTTCAATGGCTGGCATGTTGGAAAGGGATGCCAAGTCAGATGGCACATCCAATGTAATCTTGAACGTAGCCTGTCAGCCCAAGTGCCATGAGAAGAAAAGTGAGATCAAGACATAGACTACAAAGATGCTATTTGAGCCAAAATGTGGAAAGCCCAATTCCCATTTCAGATTTGTACTTCGACGAAATATTCAATTACTAGCTTCATGGATGAGAGAAATACAACTGTATCCACTACAAATTACAGCAGAATGCAAAAAGTAAAAATAGAAAGAAGGATCAGTCTTATATTCACTGAGATGGTGAGAGTGAATGAAAAAGAGAAATGGAGACCTTGCAAGCGGGCTCATCCCAACAAGGAAAGCACCTCCTAGCATCAGCCGGTTCAAACTGTGTAACTGCCATATTCTTCTTCTCACCGTTATGCTCGTAAGTACTTAACAAAATAAGTAACATGTCAAAGATGTATACATATCATCAATAATTACCAACATTGGTGTACAATAAAACTGATAAATGAACTCTAAACCCAATCACCTTCTATAAAATCCCTTCATTTTGTCATTCAAGATCCCTTCAAACCCAATAGCTAAAACTCCCACTCCGATAGGAAGTGTCTCTGCGAACTCCAAGACCAAAATCTCATCTTCTTCAAGAAGTTCCACCTTTGAAGGCCGGAAGACCTGTTCCCCAGAAAAAGAATATATAAAAATTCAGTCATCAGATTGCAGAAATCTCTCCTTCCATGCCAAAGACAAAAAATGAAAAACGAAATGCAAGTGAAACTGAACATCAAAATGTCGACCCATGGAAATAGCTCTACTAATACTCCAGATTATCTTTCCTCTCCTCAATCTCTAAGCAGATTAAAGTCCATTTCATTTACTTGGAAATCAAATCATAAAAAGCAAAAATGTAATCCTTTTTTCCTTAATTTAACAAGCGTTTTCTTCTTTATTCAGTACCTATCATCGTACAAAAAGGAAACACAAAATAATTGAGGAATCTTTCTCATCATTTTCTTCGATTGCCAATCATCAGCACTCAAATAAGTAAGCTCAATATCGACAATAAAAATAATTTTAAAAAAGCATTTTTTTTTTCTACTTAGGTCGAAATTCACCATCAAATTTTTTCCATTTCTCTCTCTCTTCTGTAATCTCTAGAAACCAAAAACGCGGACCGACACACCGCAAAATGCAATTTAACAATCTAAAACGAGAGCAGAAGAAGACAGGGGAAGGAGGAGAGAGAATACAAGGTTAGGTCAGACATCGGAGATCACGATATACCTCGGAGGAGTTTCGGTCGGTGAAAGAGACGGAGGCGGAATCCACGGAGAGGTCGGCGGCATTGAGGACGATGAATAGAGTGTCGGCGACGACGTCGACGTCGACGGCGACGGTGCCGGCGAACTTGCAGGAAATGAGGTCGGGTTTGAGCCTGATGTCGTAGCGTTTGGGGACGGCGAATTTGGGAAGGCGAGGCTGGCCTTTGAACTGCTCCATTTTCGATTTGGGTCAGATCTCTTTCTCTTTCTCTGCAAGTCTGCTACTGAGAGATTGAGTGTGAGAGTGGTGAATATATAGATATTGATTTCCCTTGAGAAGCGTGGAGCATAATGAAAACGACGTCCCTTGTTTTATATTCGTTATGTACAAGATTTTTATTTTTTTACCCTACACTTTTAACGGTTGTTTGGAATATGGGTTTCAACCTAGGGGTTGGCAACCCATGGTTTTGTTCATGCTCGTAAAAAATTTAAATTTAAAAAGTTATCGTTAAGAGATTCTTTCATAAAATTTAGATTTTATTTTTTTTACAATTTAAGTTTTATTATTATAGTATTTTCTCTCATAAAAATTTAAATTTAACTTTTTTATTAGTGTTTGAGAACACATAAAAAAAATTTAAGTTGTAACTTGAGTTGTGAAAAGAATACACTTTTAAATTCTGGTTCAAACCACCTAGTTTGAACCCATCTTCCAAACGGTTCCATATATGATTCATATTTATAATTTTAATTTTTAAAATTTTAATTTTTTATAAAAAAAATTGTAAAAAATTAAAAATTATGATTTAAAATTAAAAACGAATCCTTGAAAGAATTTTTATTTTATTTTGAAACGATTCTATTATTGGTTTTGGTTGAGGAATCTACTTCTTGTTTTCTTTTGTTGAAAGGATTTTTATTATGCTTAAACTGACGAATTCGAAGCACCTCAAATATTCACCGTCCAAAGTTCAAAAAAATATTCACCGTCCAAGAGCCTAGGTGAAGCTCGTTTTATCATTTATGGTGTTGGAATAAAGGGGATTCATTATAAAAAAACTAATAAATAATACTACAAAGGGTTTTGAAAGTAAATATACATTTTAAAGCTTTTTTTTATTCAAGCTGTGTTAAATTAGAAAAATGACTGGATTAAGAAATGTTTATTAATGATGGATTGATTTTGTGATTTATGATTAGAATCACTCTGATTTGAATTCTCATACTAAACGAATTCTAATTGATTTAGTGGTTTATTACTCATAATAAGTGATTAATCACTTTCAATCCATAATTAACCGATTTATCATTGATAATTGAATAAATTATTAATAAATCAATAATAGATCAACTTATTAGTGACAAATCATTGTATAAAACCTAACTGATAAAAAACAACCATAAAAATAAACAAAAAAGCTCGGCTATTAATTACTAGTGCCCGCCAAAACAAGCCATCCATATGATTTTTTTTTGAAATATTAAATGAAAAATAGACTTCTAAAAGTTGAAAGAAAATTTTTTGATTCACTGGATTATTGGCTTCTCGCTATTTTATTTGCAAGTCGTATTATTATTATTATTATTATTTCATTAT
>NW_010360520.1:0-4493 GCF_000414095.1 Morus notabilis
TTGGATGCTTTTTCATATCATTGACATCATAAATCTTTTCAATGGTTACGTTTCTTGAATCCACTAAGGCAATCTTGAATTTTGTCTCTCCCTATATATATGTTATTGATCTAAGGATGAGTTTTCAATGGTTACATTTCTATCGATAATTATCACTAAATATGATATGGCGTGTCAAAAATTCAGTTCTATTAATTTTTATAAATTTTTCTAGTCAACTATCTAATTTATATAGCCATTGAATTATTATCTCACGGCTAAAATAATAATATCCATTGAAGATTAAATATTAAAGTAATTATTAAAATCACACTGATTAATCCAAACTATACAAAACAACCTATAATTTAGTGTTAAACAACACGGGATATGATTATCCAACTCATGCATACCAACTCAGCATTTATTTTCGGGGAAATTTTATTGACACCCCATATTTTTATTAAGGCACTTCATTTGAAAAATATAATCTCTTTATTACAATTATATCCTTGCACACCCCCAAATTGTTTGACATCGTCTCCACACCCCATAAGCTTTTTTCTTTTCTTTTTTTTTTTTTTTTTGGCGTAAATTTGCTTAAAATCATTAACGACAACAATTTATGATGAATTCAATCCACAAATATTGGATGCCTTTTCAAATCATTGACATCATAAATATTTTCGTTCCAAAAATAAAATAGGAAACTTATAGAACACTTGAACCATCTTTCTTAATGCCTCTTTCTTTCCGTCCTCTTTTTCTTATTTTTTTAATCCTTTATTATAGGTTAAGATAGAATTTTTTTTGATTGATGTATATATATAGAAACCTAATCATACAGATAAAAAAGTTTCAAACAACAAAAATTAATATATAAAGCTTAAATTTCATTTTTTTTTTCTCTCGTTTCTTCTCCTCTCTTTTCAAGTCTTCTCAATATATATGTTGCATACGAATTTCGACAGAATGATACGATAATATCTTCAAAACAACAAGAAAAATAGATGTAGAGTTATTCAGGTGTGATTATATGCAGGGGGCAGAGCTGTATTAGTCCTATTTGGGGCAGCTGCCCCCACTGGGCCCAAAACACTCCTCTTACAATTTGACCCCAGGGTTACAATTTTTAACATTTTTCTCCTTATTTGCCCCCACTCAAATTTTTTTATTGTCATTTCTCCATAGTTTTTTAAAGAAAATTTCAATTGGACATTGATTTTTGGTTTTTAAGTATATTCTTATTTAGAATTTAAGTCTAAAATAAACCAAAAATTAACCATGTTACCATATAAATTTACAAGTTTTTAGACTTTAAACGTTGAAAATTCAATTTAACTCTATTGAATCAAAAAAAAAAAAAATGTTTAACTCTAGCTTAATTCATTTAAATCAAAGGAATAAAATAGATAAGTTAAGGGTAAAAATTACATCATTATAAATTTAGTTCAAAATTTTAGTTCAATCATGCTCCCACTGAACAAAATTCCTGACTCTGCCACTGATTATATGACAGCGAGAGTGAAGAAAAATATAAGAAGACACGGAAAATAAACAAATAGGGGAAGTTGGTGGATGAATATGCTCTTTCATTCTTTTGTGTTTTTTTTTTAAGTTGCCCTTTTTAGTCATTTTCTTAATCATGGAGTGCCTTTATACAATTAAGGGGTGTCAATATAATTTTTCTTATTTTTGTTATATGCGCTAGTGCTTCTAAAAGATAAAATTTAACTCAACTAATTAAAACTACACCAAGAATATTGGCAAATATTTTGGTCCTTCACTAACGATTGTCCGTTAAGGATTATCTTACATGGCAATGAGATATGTAACATAATATTTATTTGATTGAATTAAAATTTGATGAGCAATGCTATTTGTATTTGGTTCCACAGTTGATATCTCATTGAGCGACTTTGATTTATTTGATAAATTTGGTGCAGTTAGTTTGGTCCCAACGGTAATTGGGACTCGTTTAAAATGATTTGTTTTTATTTCCAAGTTGTAGCCCCTTTAAAACCGTGCATGGGTGATAAGTGTTGTCAAATCCGTTTTGTAACCAGTCATTTGTTGGTGTTATTTGTCAAGAATTTTGAATTCATGGTTGATCATTTGGTCCCGTTTATTTCACTGATTTAAGTTTAAAATTTGAATTTTGCTACAGTAAAACGCTCTAAAAACAGTCACATATAATTTTTTTATTATAATAAAAAACTCTCACATAAAGTCACATTTCAACTCGAATTAAAAACTCAAATCAGTGAACTAAACGAGTGCTTAGCACTTGATTATCAAAAGTTTTGAGTTTACGATACATTTTCCTAAATCACGATAAATTTAGGATGCAACCGGCAACTGCCTGAGAAACACGTCGTCGTTTCCCCATTTGCGAACACACGACACATCGTTTAAATTTCAACGACACCTGTGGCAGTACGAACTAAACGATGGATCGTTTCTATTAAAAAAATTCATAATTTAACTTTAATCCAAAAATATTACGTCAAAAAAAATAAAAACAAAAACAAAACACCGCAATCCGATGAGATTGTGATGGTTTCCAAGGAGTAGGATTTAGCAAAAGAGAAAAAATCGAATTTAGAGGAAAAAAAAAAGTAAAATTTGAAAAATTTTTGAAGTCCCCACCAACTCAACCAACTCGGAGTGAGTCGAGGAGTGAGGGAACTGAAATGCGCAATCCATCTCGTCCTGCCATGGGAGCAAAGCCGCCAAATCCGCCATTTTATCCAACTCCGAAGCTCCCACTCCTTCCAATCCCGACTTCATTTATCGCCGTTTACTCTGACGGAATCGAAGCTCGAGAATCGCAAACCTGAGAGAAATCTCGTTTCCAATCATTAAAGATGTCAAATTCGGAGCTCTCTTGCTCCGATTCCTCTTTCTTTTCTTCAAGCTCGAGCTTCTCTATTAATGGTGGGTTGATTCTGGAGCCTGCGGTTTCCAATAATTCCTTTCTTCGCTGGGTCTCGCCGGCGGCGGAGCAGAGTTTTGGTAAGGGTTCTTCTGTGTCGTCGTCGTCGAATTTGTGTCGATTCAAAGCGGTCGGAGTCGGAGGAGGAAGGTTCTTGTCGGTGAGCTTGACAAGCGACGGGATTGTTCGCGAGACGAAGAGGTGTTTGGTTCAGAATGGGTACGAGGACGCTGTGGTTGAGGAGAGGAAGAAGAAGAATCAGAAAATTAGGGTTCGGAAAGGCGCTGCCGTCAACACCACCAAGCATTTATGGGCTGGCGCTATCGCCGCCATTGTTTCCAGGTCTGTTTTGGTTCTTCTTGTTGAAGAAAACCTTCAATCTTTAATGTTTGGATTACTAATTGAGTGGTAATTTCGTGTTTTGTGAACAATTTGGTTTGGGATTCTGACATAAGATTTGCTAACTGATTATGAGAAACATTATTGTATACTATTTGTACTTGTCAATTAATTAATAGTTATGTGAAGACTTATATATTAAGTGCTTGGTTGATGAGAGGATATTGACTATTCTTGTTCTCTCAGAACTTTTGTGGCACCACTTGAGAGATTGAAACTGGAATACATAGTTCGTGGTGAGCAGAAGAATCTATTCGACCTCGTCAAAACTATCGCGGTTTCTCAAGCTTGAGAGGATTTTGGAAGGGGAACCTTGTTAACATCCTTCGCACAGCGCCGTTCAAAGCCGTCACTTACGATACTTACAAAAAGCAATTACTCAGACTTTTTGGAAGGGGAATGAAGAGACCACTGATTTTGACACAGTGCTCATAATTGAAGTGAGCTCGAACTAGCATGATCATCCACGGCGGACACTGCAACTGAAGGAAGATCAGAATTTGCAGCCGAATTCACGGCACCTGATGATGCAAGAAGCCGCATCTGTTGAGCCTTGTTCAACTCATGTTTATGTTAGAGATATTGTAATATATCTCTCAATTTTGATATCACAAAATTGGATTAAAATACATTCAGGAAGAGTGGGCTGACACAAGCACGCGCTGCAGCGCGCAGGAGTGCGCGCGGACGCACTGCAGCGCTCTTGGGCGCTGCAGCCTGTGCAAAACAGACCTCTTGGGTCTGTTTTGCTAGGCCCGCGCGCTGCAGTGCGCCCTGGGCGCTGCAGCCTGCGCAAAATAGACCTCTCGGGTTTGTTTTGCTAAGCCCGCGCGCTGCAGTGCGCCTCTTGGGCGCTACAGCACAAATTATTAACGGAAAATGTGTTTTCGTGTGTTTTAGTGATCTGAAAAGGTCTCGAACCATTACATCTATTTGTGATATGTTTTCTCACATATCTGAGCACTTATTAACAATAGAAATAACTATTGATATAAGTGCATCAGCATATAAAAGATAACCATCAAATTGAAAAGGTATCTTTATGTGAAAGGTTGTAACACTTAAAGAGAATGGATGCATCCCTATCTTTATTTGATGGACTTTAGAAAATACATATATATAATTGTTCTGGAACTCAATATTTTTTGCTGGATATTGTGTTCAAGAGTTTGTTGTATCT
>NW_010360521.1:0-1783 GCF_000414095.1 Morus notabilis
TGAACCTAGAACCCAGAACCCCGAATCCCGAACCCCGAACCCCGAACCCGAAACCCCACACCTCGAACCCCAAACCCCGAGCCCCGAGCCCTAAACCCTGAACCCAAAACCCCAAACCCCAAACCCTAAAACCGAAACCCCAGACCCTAAGCCCCAGACTCTAAACCCAGACCCTAAACCCCAGACCCTAACCCCATACCATAAACCCAAAACCCCGACCGCCAACCCCAAACCCCAAACCCCAAACCCTAAACCCCAAACCCTAAACCCTAAACCCCAAACCTTAAACCCCAAACCCAGGAACCCTGAAGCCCGAACCCGGAACATTAACCCCGAACACCGAACCCCGATCATCGAACCCTGAGCCCCAAGCCCCGAGCCTTGAGCCCTAAGCCCTGAGCCCTGAACCCTGAACCCTGAACCCTGAACCCTGAACCATGAAACGCAAACCTCAAACCCCAAACCCTAAACCCAGAACCCTGAACCCAGAACCCAGAACCCTAAACCCTGAACCGTGAACCGTAAACCCCAAACCCTGAGACATGAGCCTTGAACCCTGAACCCTGTACCCTGAACCTTGAACCGTGAACCGTGAACCCCGAACCCCAAACGCCGAATCCTGAATCCTGAATACCGAACCCTGAACCCCGAACACTGAACATTGAACACCGAACACCGAACACTGAACCCCGAACCCTGAGCCCCGAGCCCCGAGCCCTGAGCCCTGCGCCCTTAACCCTGCACCCTGAACCCTGAACCGTGAACTGCAAACCCCAAACCCTAAACCCCAAACCCCAAACCCTAAACCCCAAACCATAAACCCTAAAACCTGAACCCTTAACCTGAACCCTGAACCCTGAACCCTGAGCCCAGAGCCCGGAACCCTGAGCCCTGAGCCTTGAGCCCTGAGCCCTGAGCCCTGAACCCTGAACCCTGAACCCCAAACCCCTAACCGCAAACCCCAAACCCCAAACCCCAAATCCCAACCCTAAACCTCGAACCCTAAACCCCAGTCCCTAAACCCCATAACCTAAACCCCAGACCCTAAACCCTAGACCATAAACCCTAGACCCTAAACCCTAAAGCTGAAACCCCAAACCCCAACCCTAAACCCCAAACCCTAAACCTTAAACCCTAAACCCTAAACCCCAAACCCTTAACCCAAAACCCCAAACCCCGAACCTGGACACGGACCCCGAACCCCGAACCCCGAACACCGAACCCTGAACAACGAACCCCAAATTCTGAGCCCCGAGGCTCGAGCCCTGAGCCCTGAACCCTAAACCCTGAACCCTGAAACTTGAACCGTGAACTGTAAACCCCAAACTGTAAACCCCCAACCCTAAACCCTGAACCCGGAACTCTGAACCTTGAACCCTGAACCCTGAACCCTGAACCTTGAGCCCTGAGCCCTGAGCTCTGAGCCCTGAGCCCTGAGCCCTGAGCGCTGAACCCTAAACCCTAACCCCTAAGAACTAAACCCTCAACCCCAAACTACAAACCCCAAACCCCAAACCCTAAACCCTAAACCCTAAACCCTAAACCCTAGACCCTAAATCCTAGACCCTTAATACTACACGCTAAACCCTAGACCCTAAACCATAAACCCTAAACCCTAAACCCTAAACCCCAAACCCCAAACCCTAAACCCTAAACCCTAAACCCCAAACCCCAAACCCCAACCCAAAACCCAAAACGCTAAACCCTAAACCCTAAACCCCAAACTCCAAACCCAAACCCCAAACCCTAAACCCCAAACCCTAAACCCAAACCCTGAACCCTA
>NW_010360522.1:0-1142 GCF_000414095.1 Morus notabilis
TTTCGCCGTTCCCGTGGTAGTTGTAGATCACGAAGAGAGCTTCGATCAAGACACTGATGGGCCCTATTTCAACACCAAAAGTTGTCGCCGTTCCCGTGGCGGGTGTTGGGCGGGGAGAGAGCTTCGATCTAACGGATGATGGGCCCCATTGCGACACCAAACGTTGTTGCCATTCTAGTGGCAGTGGAAGAGCGCGAAGAGAGCTTCGATCTAACGGATGATGGGCCCCATTGCGACACCAAACGTTGTTGCCATTCTAGTGGCAGTGGAAGAGCGCGAAGAGAGCTTCGATCTAACGGATGATGGGCCCCATTGCGACACCAAACGTTGTTGCCATTCTAGTGGCAGTGGAAGAGCGCGAAGAGAGCTTCTTAAATCTAACAGTTGATGGGCCCCGTTACGACACCAAAAGTTGTCGTCGTTCCTGTGCCATTTGTAGATCGCGAAGAGAGCTTCTTAAATCTAACAGTTGATGGGCCCCGTTACGACACCAACATTTGTCGCCCTTCCCGGGGCGGTTGTAGAGCGCGAAGAGAGCTTCGATCTAACGGATGATGGGCCCCATTGCGACACCAAACGTTGTTGCCATTCTAGTGGCAGTGGAAGAGCGCGAAGAGAGCTTTGATATAACCTCTGATGGGCCGGCCCCGTTACGACACAAAAAGTTGTCGCTAAATTCGTGGCAGTTGTAGAGGGGGAAGAGAGCTTTGATCTGAAGGATTATGGGACCCGTTACGCCATAAAAAGTTGTCGTCGTTCCCATGCCAGTTCTAGATCGCGAAGAGAGCTTCGATCTAACGGCTGATGGGCCCCGTTACGACACCAAAATTGGTCGCCCTTCCCGGGGTGGTTGTAGAGTGTGAAGAGAGCTTCGATCTAACAGCTGATGGGCCTCGTTTCAACACAAAATGTTGTCACCATTCCAGTGGCGGTGGTAGGGCGCGAAGAGAGCTTTGATATAACGTCTGAAGGGCCGGCCCCGTTATGACACCAAAAACGTGGCAGTTGTAGAGCACGAAGAGAGCTTCGATATGACGGATGATGGGCCCCGTTACGACACCAAAAGATCTCCCCGTACCCGTGGCGATTGTAAAGCGCGAACAGAGATTAGATCTATCAGTTGATGGGCACTGTTACACACC